>NW_005054326.1:386686-387260 GCF_000277835.1 Geospiza fortis | reverse complement strand
AGTACAGGGAAAAGAGTGTTCAGGCTTCTTCCACTGTGAAGCTGGACAAGATTGTAACTTGGAGGCTGATCTTTGCCTTCATCACTGCTTGGGTCTCAGGCTGTTTGTCACATTCATATTTTCTGAAAAATCCCTTCGCCCAGGATTTTTCTCCTGGGAAGCTGAGAAGCCTCAGAGAAAAAGGAAAACTAAGTTTATCTCATTTGCTTCTGCTGTGTTTTGCTCATGTGGAATGTGTTTGGAGATTGTTTACCAATGGGTGGTTGTTCTTTGGATTTCTGGTGTGAGTTGTTTTCACTCTTTGGCCAATCAGTGCCAAGCTGTGTCGAGACTCTGGAAAGAGTCACGAGTTTTCATTATTATCTTTTTAGCCTTCTGTAAGTATCCTTTCTGTATTCTTTAGTATAGTTTAGTATAGTATTCTTTAATATAATACAGTATCATAAAGTAATAAATTAGCCTTCTGAGACCATGGAGTCAGATTCATTATTCCTTCCTTCATCTGTGGGGAATGCAAATACAATACCAGTGTCCTTGGTTTCCTTCTGGATGGTTGGTGCATAATGGACCAGGA
>NW_005054326.1:381775-386675 GCF_000277835.1 Geospiza fortis | reverse complement strand
GGTTTCTTCCACTGTGAAGCTGGACAAGATTGTAACTTACAGGCTGATCATTGCCTTCATTACTGCTTGGGTGTACTCACTGTCTCTGCTCTCTTATTTCAGATAATTCAGCCCCTCTTAGAACTTGACCAGAACCGCAGCAAGTTGAAGTTGTACATCGGCCATCTGACAGCCCTGTGCCACGAGCGCGACCCCCTGATCCTGCGTGGGCTCACCCCGCCTGCCTCCTACCACCTGGATGATGACCAGGCAGCCTGGGAGAAGGAGCTGCACAAGATGACCCAGGAGCAGGTGAGTTTGTGGGCTCCAGCTCTGAACAAGGGCCTGAACTTGCTGATCGAGGCTTTACTGGTGTGCCACACCAAAAGGTGGTGAAAGCATGTTGTGAGTGGTGAAAGCAGGTAGCAAAGATGAACTCTTCAGCTGATAAAAGCAGTCAATAATTTTTTAAATCATTGCCATTTATTATTATCTTATTATTCATTATGGAATGAATATCCGTACTCGGGGCCATGCCTTTCCACACTCATGGGAAATCAAATTGCAACATACCAAGATACCAAAAAATACTCACTTTTGCCATGTTTTAACTGTTAACAAATTTTAGCTGCTCTCTATAATTCAATGTAGTCATCAAGATCTTAAATCCTACTTTAATTGTATAAACCATATATATTTTTATTGACACTTTTATTCGTCTCTTTATATAAGTGAATGCAGTGTCCTTACCTGCTGTCACAGAATATTCTGCCAGTAATTTCTACTGCTTACCTACCTTACCTTACCTTGAATATGTGCCCACAAACATCTAGAAAAAATGAAGCAGCGTTCTTGTGGAAGGTCACAGCGAAGGGTGCCCAGCAAGCATTTATGCACTTGAGCTCTATATTTTTGTAAAAAATTGAGAAGTGGTTCTTTGGATACTTTTTATGGGAACTGGATAACTCTAGTTTGGATTGCATTGAATCGAGATTGGACTCAGTGTGCTGGATGTGATACACCCATGCTTATATACACACACAGTGACTTCAGAAACCAACTGTATATTTCTAGGAGTTTTGGAATGCAGAACTGAAAGGGTTTAATAAGACTTTGTCAGATGATGTCTCCACAAGAGGCTGTCAATCTAGTTATAAGTCATCTACTGAAATAATCTTCCTTTCTCCCAGCTCTGGTGATGTCTTGCCTTCCTTAATCCCTTCATTGGCAGTTTTTTATCTCTTGTTTCTGGATTACACTTCACCATTCCCAACAACCTTTTTTCTAACTCATTCCTATTTCTCTTTTCAATTTTCTTTACTGTTCTAGTCTATATTACTGAATGCCTTTTTTTTTGTTTTGTAATTCAACTACTACGAGGAACTTGTACCAGAACTAAACATGACTAGTTTTGTCTTTTTAACCCTGACTTTGGATTATAATGCCAAGTCTGTAACTATTCACTTTCATATGTTTTATACTAAACTCTATCCAGTGTGCGTGCAAGCTAAGGCCTAAACAGTTAAAAGGGGATTTGTGGGTCAGTGAACATACATTGAGCCTGTCTTGAACACTTCACCTCTGGTGTTCTTCCTTTGTGATTTTAAAACTAATTTCCTTGAACTTTTGAATCAAGACTGAATTTTGATTCAAAAATTGGAGAGAGCAGTGAAATTGCAGGAAACCAACAAAAGCATGTCTGAAAATTCAAAAAGAGCAGACCTCTGGAGATAAATATGCCTGTATCAGGGCCGAGATGGTACAGAACAGTCATGCTCTCTTTCTGTACCTGTCTTCATACTGTCACTGATTCAGCATGTGCTGTGTGCCTCCCTCCATATCTACATTTGCCTCTATAGGCATGACACATTCCTTTTCCCTTCAGAGCCTCCTGGCTTCTGTAATCACTGATACAGGATTAAAATTTCTTCAGTTTTATGCATGCCATCCTCCTCTGTTAAAGCCTTACAGCTCCTATGGTATAAATCAAAACGTGAGGCAAATTATTTTGAATTATCTTGTCTGTCAGATTGGGATGGAACAGTGGGTGACAAAACCTGTAAGCATGTATGGGAGGCACTTCTGAAAATGAGAGTGGATATGGGCAAAGTTTGGATATCACTGAAATAAATTGCCTCATTAATTATAGCTGTGGTGATCTTCATATATAATCAGGATCTGTGGGGCAGGTGGTATTTGCTATTTGATCTTTGTCAAGTTCTTCTGAATAGTAAGCCCAAAATAATATTTCCCATTAAAACTTTGCTAGTCCATGAGCAACATTTATGGGTTACACAGTAAAAAAAGAATTGTGAGGAAAGGGAGTTACCTAAGTTGTTCTGCAGAGAGAAAAGAATTCTTTTTCTATCCTTTCACATTATTGTCTTAATTCTGCATTGCTGTCACCACAGTTGTTTAAAGTTACTTCTCCATTCACGATTCCCAAGCATAAATAATGTCAGCTAAAATAAAATGTAGCTGTCTCTTCTGCTTTCCCTTACTCACTCAGATGGTATTTAAGAAGCTTCAGCTGCAAAACACAAACTAATGATATATTTCAATTTACAAAGCAGACTTTTCATTTAAGCCATGGAGCTTTTCTGTTTCTAGCTGCAGAGTTTCCTTTGTGCTTGAAGTATTCCCATGGAGGGTGGGAATCAGTTCTCCAGATTTGCAGAAGCCCATCACAGAATACCCATTTTGCATCTTTGGAATTTTAATGAGTTTTATAAATTACCACAAATCCAGTGCATTAAATTCACTCCTGTCCCTTCTAATATGATCTTCTGTAGATAATGCTTTACAAGCCTCAGTGGGAAAAAATTAATCCCCTTGAATGTTAAGAAGTGCTAACATGATTAGGGAGGATACATTTAACCAACACCAATAATATTTAACCATGATGGCAACGTATCCACTTCTCACCAATGAGATTACCTAGTTTGGTTTGGTTGAGTTGAGTTTTTTTTTATAAATACTTAAGAATTCATTTTCATACTGCTGCTTTTGGAGCTCTTGTTTCCCTCTGCAGCAACTTTTATTGACAAAGGTTGGTTTGCTATGTTCCATCATAACCAATATACTTGGTAGATCTTCCATCCCTGCTGGGGAGGTTCAGGTACAAACAGCAGGAGTTCTCTGTGGCTTCTTTTGGTAGATACAACTGGTAAATGAAGTAGATTTAATCTTCTCACTCTTCTAGTGCACCCACAGTAACTCATGTACAAATAGTTGTTGGAAAAGTATCTGCCAGCATCAACACCATGGATCTAAGGGGAATTTGTTGCCACATAAATAATTTTGTAGTCTCAAAGTCTGACTTATAATTGGTGCCTCTTATCCATAATAGTGTCTCAACACTCCCATTAAGTTCAGAGATAGTGCTTAGTGACTTCAGCTGATTACAGAATATGCTGAGTTGGAAAGGACCCACAAGAATCATTGAATCCAACTCTTATCCCTGCACAACACATTCCCAGGAATCCCAGCAGGTGCCTGAGAGCATTATCCAAACATTTCTTGAGCTCTGTCAGGCCTGGGGCTGTGACCACATCCCTGGGGAAGATTGATTGTAATCAAGCTGTGGGGCCAAGATACTATATCATTCTTTGTTGGCATTTTATCAAAGATATTGTGTAGGCTGACTTACTGTAGTAAAATTTTGGTCCATTTGTAATGAAGAACTGGAGCCAGTGCTTATGAGTATATGGTGTCTCAAAACCTAATCTAAAATAATATATTAGACTAAGCTGTGGACAGTAAAGGATCTATAGAGCTCAGAACCATGTCATTAAATTATTCCTGTGGTGGAAAATGTCCCTTTGAGTCAGTTCTGGCCAAATGTCCCCAAATAAGCTGCCCAGTACTGTCTCTGGAGCTATTATCCTTCAACCAGTTCATGTCCTATTTGACTTTTCTTATTAAAAAACCGAAGTTACCAGAAGGAAAGAGGAATGTTCCAAGTCTTGCCACTCAGAAATAAAAATTCTATTCATTCATTATAAATAATTGCATTATCCTAGCAATTTCTATTAAATACCATATTTTCTTTCACTTTCTCCTAGAGGTATCATTATGTTAATATCCTTGAGCTCTGTAGAATGACTGCTCTGTTTCACATTTCAGATAGTTGCCTGTAAGTGTGGGATTTTAGTCCTTTATGAAAGGAAATGGCATTAAGAACATAATTATATGGTCCACACTTTTATTCATAGTTTGGATTTTGTTTTGCTCTTATCTGTAGAAAAAAAAAAAAAGAAAAGGATGGAGTAGAAACTGGAATTTGCTGAAAATCCTCACTTCAGGGTGTCAGAGGTGGTACACTGCACTGGGGTTGAGAGGCAGCAGTGTGAGAAAGTAAAAAGAGCCAAAAAAACCAGAGCAAGCAGATATTAGAAGTAGACAGCAGTGTTAGGTTTGTTAATAGCTTAAGGACTATCAGCAATGTTTCTTAGCACCTCAAACCCAGTTCTAAATGTGCAGAACCTTGTATTACAGAGAATTTATTTTCCGTAGGTCCTGCCCTGATATTTGGAAAAAATATTTCTTCCAACAGAAGATCTATACAATTAAAATAATTTTCTTAACCCTAGGAGTAGGAGGCATTTTTCCTTATGGCTCCTTGCTTTCAGAGGCTCTTTCCAGCCATGTCCAGCATGTCCTGGCTTCCTCAGGCTGCTGGGGGTCCTGCCAGTTTCTGCTGGCCCTTAAGCAGTTTGTTCCTTGCATAGTCCACCTCTCCATCCTCCTCCAGAGGTGTTTCTGGCAGCATTTGCACTGTGACCTGGGCAGGTACATTTCCACCAGAGGCTCTCTCAGAAGTCACTTGCTTAATCTTAATGATCTTACAGCCTTTGTTGTGCAGGAAGGTTGTCTTCCCTTTCCCTGTGCACCAGCTTCAGCCAAAGCACAGACCTTCTAG
>NW_005054326.1:370707-381754 GCF_000277835.1 Geospiza fortis | reverse complement strand
CAGCTGCCCGAAGCAGAGGAAGGAAAAGGTGATAATGTCACTTCACTGCAGCAGTCACAACCTGCTGTGTCAGCTAAAGAGTCATGGCTTGGTTCCAAGGAGCAACATTTACCTTATTTCACTTATTTCACATTTCAGCCTCCACAGAGCAATGGTAAGCCTTCTGTACAAAAGGACACCAAACCTCATACCTGTAGCTGTCAAATTTCATTTTAAACCTGCATATTTGATTGTTAAATCCTGAAAATGTTCAACACGTATTTTGATTTGTATACAAACAATATTGCAAGTGGGATAAACTTTTACTCTAAAGTACAAATAGTCGTTTTATAAACATCCTGTGTACTGCTTTGTTCAGATTCTGCTTGTGTTCTTGTGTCATCTGTGAGGAATTACACAACTTACTTAGTTTCTGTAAAGAAATTACTCTGCTATGACTTGCATTTAGTCATTCTAAATTACTCTGTTACTTCAGAGTTTAGCCTTGTCTTCCTTTTCTCACTGCTCTTCTATTAGCTTGTTATCTTCCCCCACTTGATTTATGTCATTTATTTTTAATTTGTAATCTTATGGGAATGCATTATGTATTTTAAAGTTAAACAGTCCACTTCTGGTCTCTGTTAGAAATTAGAAGTAATAATTGCAACAATTTATATCCTTCTTCATGTGCAAATCTCTTTCCTGAGTTTGGTTGAGAAAGCAATGGATATGGGAATTCTCTAAAATTGTTACATTTTAAAGTATTTTTAACTTTTGTATTTAATGGTTTGGGTGAGGATGAGAACAATATCATAGTTCTTAAATACTGATTAAAATCACAAGTGTTATCTGTAAGTTAGCCATGACATCACTCATTTTTATTTGTCCATGAAATTGGTAATATTAATTACAATACATACTATCAATCAGGAACATTAATAACTCCTAACTTGAAAAGAGATATAAAAGGAAAGACACTGATTTCAGGACATCATCCAGAATTTTGTGTGTGTGTGGTGTGTCAGAAAAGGAGAATGGTCTCGTTAGAAGCAGTCCCTACAAGCAGAAGGTACAACCCCAAGCTGTTCCCTTGTTTTCTCAAGGCCAGCTCACCTCTCCTCATGCTTTGCTCTTAGTAGTAAATTCTCTTACTCTGGCCCTTGCTCAGACATCCTGGTCCTTGTGACAGCTTTGTGCAGCATCTCCTGATGCTGAGCTACTGCTGTTGCTTCTACTTGGCTTTATATCTCTTTTCAAGTTAGGAATAGTTAATGTTAATGATGGATAGTACATGTTTTAATTAAAATTAGTAATTCCATGTACAAATAAAAATGGGCAATGTGCATTGTAGATATTATTTAAAGAGACAACACTGTTTCATTGGAAATCTTACTTTAATTTTTAATTTTTAAATGCATGTTTTTCAAGTATTTTGCAAGAGCTAACATAAACTCTAAATTTCCAGATAGAGCAAAAATATTTAAGGGTTTACATTAAAAAATTTTCTTCTTTTGTATTTGAGATTTGTCAGACTGGATTTCCATACTCGTAGCCCTTTCTTTTGGCTCCTTTATAGGTACATAGTTGAGAAATAAAAGTTTATATGTAATTAGCTCTCACTGCATCAAACACATGTATTTACACTGCTTTGTCTGGGAACATGCAAAAGCTCTTCACCATTTGCCAGAGCTACAGTGAAGTTTAACTGGAGACAAAACAAAGGTTTAGATTAAATCAGTGTAATTTCTTACTGGTGCTTACTTGTGCTACTTTAAGCTCTAAATATATTTTTTAGGCTAACCATAACCTGATACAGAAACACTTGAACTTTGGAAAAACATAATTTTATATTCTGGTATTGTATCCTTATAGAAGTTCTCCACTAACTTTCTTTTTCTGCTGCTCTACAAGTTCTTCATATTCTGTATTCAGATTTACTGTCCATAGCCCAAGATGAGATACCAGCTTATCTGTGTTTGCCCTTTTTCATCAGTGTTTCTGTGGAATTGTTAATGAGGCAAAAATCACACTGGGGAGTATAAATAAGTTTTAAAGAATCTTAGCTTAATTATGCCTTGTTTGCATTATGGGAAAAGCAGAGGCCACGAAGGTTCTGCAGAGCAGCAGCACAATTCACCCAGTTTGCATTTAAAACCATAGCATCCTGTTTCTTAACTATGAAGTTGTCTTCTTATGAATCATTCATATGACTCTGAGTGTCTACTAATCTTTAAGTAAGTTCTGAAATATCTTGGAACAGAGGAGCTAAATTCATGGTGAATTGTTAGGGATTTTTTTAACTATAAATGGAAAATTATTCCTATCATGACTTGCTCTAAACACAGGAAGGAAGGCAGCAGTGCTGAAAAGTGTCTGAATCTATTGCAGATTATCTGCAAGGTTTCTTTCCCCTGAGATGTTGAAGGCCATTTCTGTTCTTCTGTCCAAAGATAAATACTATTAAGCACTTCTGGGGTCCTTGCTGTGCTTTCCTTTCTGAGCTGTCTATTCTTACTTGTCATCAGCTGGACAAAAAACTTACCTGGCTTTGCCTTCTCATTTTTGGTCATTTCTTTGGGGCAAGTATGTGAATCTCCTCATATCCTCAACTGGAAATGCCAACAGAAGAGGATTGTTCACATTTCTTTATTTCCATAGAAAAATGGCAGGGGGAGGAAAACACCATGTCAGCTTGTAGTCACAAGAAAAAAAAAAAATCTAGGAAACCAGGAGCAGAACTGGAAAAATCTAGGAAACCGGGAGCAGATATTAATACTTTCAGAGAAACTTCCCTAAAATTTGGACTTTGAAACATGCAGGTGAATCCAGTTATGCCACTGGGAACTGGATGTTGCCCTTGGTGGATGGAGGGCTGGCGTGTGCTGCTCCCAGCTGCTGCCGAGAGCAGTGACGTCAATGGAGATGATATCCCTGCTCTAGAAATGCTCAAACCAGCCATAGAGTCAATTAAGATATCTTTGTTGAAGCAGGAATCACATTATTAAATCTTGCTGTTCTGGAGCTAGCAAACTCAACTCAAGGCTATCATTGCTATTTTTCCAAAGATGTTTCATCCCAGACATCTGCCAGCCAGCTGTGTAGACTTTCTGTCTGTGCTAATTTGTAAAGTATTGTTGCTGGCCTTCAGCATTCAGAGCCATCTCCTTTTGGGCTCTTGGTGGTCAAAAACTGTCTTCTTGGAAATATTTTCTTCCTCTGGTTAAGTTGGTTGCTTTTGTTTGGTTGCATTTGATTTATTAGCTTTGGCATCAGCTTCTTTTGTTGGGCTTATCTTGATTTTATAAGGCATCGTATAAATATATAAATGCTGACTAGTAGAGCAAGAATATGAGACTTCACTGATGTTGCAGAATTGCCCCACTGAAGACATCATCCTGCAGGATTCTCCTTTGTCCACAAAACCTCTTTCAGTTTTGAAGTTCAGTCTCTTTCAGGTGCTTTAATATTTCATTAATTTAATTGCTTTGTCCTTCACCTGGAGGATTTGGCTGAAAGGCCAGGAAGAGGGGTGCTGGCTGGGCAGGTGGTGGTGGCGGTGCAGGACCTCTGCTTTCCCTGCTAACACTGCCCTCTCCTGGTTCTCCTGCTGTGGACTGGGAGCTCAGGACCTTTGCAGGTGCCAGATAAGGAGAATGATAACGCTGGCTGTTTCTCTTGTTGCTTGCTCTCTCCCAGCTCCATGGCCTCCCATCCTTCTGATGGATGGCACCATGCAATCTTCGTGGTGGCCCAGGAAGGCGCAAGGCACCCCTGTCTCAGAGTTGTAGGCTCAGAGCATTCCCAGGAATGCACCAGGGGTGGGGTGGTTTGCAGGCTGCTGTACCTGGGGCCACCTGGGATCTCACCAGGCTCAGAAGCAGTCCCTGAATCCCAGTCCCATGGCTATTAACATCCAGCACCACTCCTGGCTGCTTGTTCTGACTCTCTCAGTCCTGCTTTGCTGACTGGACCTTTCCATCCATGGTAAGTTCCTGGCTAATACCTCTGCCAGGCTGCTGGAACCAGGCTGATCACCCGTCCACAGCCATTATGGGTTACTGCTGAGCCCCCCCTTTCTCCCCCAGAGCCCTGCCTGAGCCCAGAGTGCTCCCCTCCCTCTCTTTTCCCCACTCCCAGCTCATGTCACTCCACAGAGCAGGATCAGGTTGCCTTTGCATTGTGATTCTTGGCCGGAGCCCCTCTCGGGTTCCTATGGCTGTTCTGTGAGTGCAGCAGCCAGGAGGAACAAAGCACATAAGAACACACTAAACCAACATTCAGCATGCAAAGCCCCAATAATTTACTATATGCTACCCTGCCTAGTAAAGGGAACAGTGTAGCACGCTTGCCCTTTTAATTTCCTTTCTCACACTTTTGTCTACAGAAGCCTGCACCATAACTTTCTTGAAAAGCATTTTTATTTCTTCCATGGTTGTTCTTAGGCTGTTTGTTTTAAAGCAATGTTTCTTGCAGAAACAATCTGCGGTGCTTTGCTTGATACCATCACTAAACAGAGACATGCTGTTGTATCTGATTAGAATTTTAATTGTAGAAATCTAACCTTTGCCGCTGCATTGTGCTCTTAAAGTGGTAAAATGATCCCTGCTGTGCTGCTGCCTGATAGTTCTCTCTTTTTAAAACCTGCAATGAGCAGTGTTACAGAAGTGCCAAACTCAGATCAACAAATTTGTGTACTGATGAACAGTTATCCCTTCAGGCGTGAAAAATGCCAGTTTGACATTCTTTCCATGTCTTGTGTTAACATAGTACAGTTCCAATAAAAATAGTAATCAGTTAGAAATAAGAAATGTTACAGAACTGACAGATAATTTTTTTTTAAATCATACAAAATTTAAAAGAAGGTTCAAAGTGACAAAGAACTTTGGCTTCAGAGGCTGGAAATAAGCTTCAGAATCCATCTTAAGTGTATGTACCTGCTGCATATATGCATATATTCATAGGGAATATACTTCATTAGAAGAAAATCTGTCACTAAACAAATAAAATAACTTTTTTGGTATATAGCACAGGGCAGGGCTGTCTGCTTGAAAGCTTATCCAATCTATCTATCCATATCATCTGGCCTAGTAAGGGATGCTGCTTCTCCTTGTTCTCTGAGGTCCCTAGACCACTGTGAGTACAGTAATCCCTAAAATGCTTGCACAAATTACAGCCTTCCTTGGGATTTTGCACAGTTCACAGGCCAGCATGGACTTTATCAATAGCTGGGCAGCTAAGCAGGTTACTGAAGGCAGATGTTTCCTGCTCTTTATTAAGACTCTGTGGGCCCCTAAATCTGGCAATGGCATTAGGCTCAAAGCTAAAAGCTGTGTTTGCATATGTTGTGTGACATGGTTTGGGACACCACTTGTTGGAGAAACTGTTTATAAACTGTAGACAGAGTGAATAATATAAAGTTTGAAATTCTGTGTCCTGTTCTGAGCCAATTATAGGGATCTGAAGAACGAATGACCCAACAGGAAATGCAGAGTTAGTAAACAAAAATCGTGTATGTTCCACTGCAATTGTGTGCAGTCATCTTCTGACTGAGTTAGGAAAGAGAGTTTCTGAAAATTAGTAATTCCTTGGGAAAAACAGAATTCTGGTTTACTTTGGGTGCATTTTGTATAATTATGTGACATTCCCATTGATTTCAGATCAGGAATACTTCTCAAGTAATGACCTGTGAAACATCCCATTGTTCATGAATAAAAGTCAAGCTATCTAAAGCAATACACTAGCAAGCTGCTGTATTGCTCCTGGAATATGATTGCCTTCAGAAAAACACTCTACAGAGGAAGTTTTTCTTATATTTATCATAGAACAATGTATTCAGGAGTAGTTAAGTCATGTGGACATGGTCTCTACTAGGAAGGTGACAAACCTGGTCCTGTAGAAGGAAAAAGTGAAATAAAGAGGATGGAGAGCATTCAGTTCCAGGTGAGGGGGTCTCCAAGGGAAGATGCAGGTGCTGGAAGTGCCCAGCATGTGTCACCTTATTGTATTTGCGTTTCCTCCAGACAAAAGAAGGAATAATGAATCTGACTCCATGTTCTCAGAAGGACAATTTACTATTTTATGATACTATATTATATTAAAGAATACTAAACTAAACTATACTAAAGAATACAGAAGGGATACTTACAGAATGCTGAAAAGATAATAATGAAAACTCATTACTCTCTCCAGAGTCCTGACACAACTTGGCCATAATTGGCCAATGAGTCAAAATAATCACCTGTTGGATAAACTATCTCAACACATATTCCAAAGGAGCAAAACAGAGGAGAAGCAAATGAGATAAGAATTGTTTTCCTTTTTCTCTGAGGCTTCTCAGCTTCCCAGGAGAAAAATCCTGGGCGAAGGGATTTTTCAGAACATGTGAATGCCGCATCACCTCTGTTAGTTCCCTTCCCAAAGCGCTGGTGTTGCCGAGCCTGCTGGGGAGGGCTGTCACACAGTGAGCACAGTTCAGAGCAGGGGCTGACCATGTCTCTGTGTGTCCTTGCAGCTGCACAAGGAGCTGGAGAAGGGGGAGAGGGAGAGCGTGGAGCTGCAGGAGTTTGCCAACGCCATCCTGCAGCAGATCGCGGATCACTGCCCCGACATCCTGGAGCAGGTCGTCAACGCCCTTGAGGAGTCCTCGTGACCTCGGCCACCAGCCCACGGAGCAGCACACCAATGGCCAAGCCCAGGCAGCCCACGGAGCCACGGGAGTGGAGAGCAGTGTGAAAGACAGAACATGGAATATAAATTTCTGGTGCACCTTTGACAAAGAAAACAAAGGCAAAAAAAAAAAGCCCCTTCTAAGAACTACATGCTCTCTAGGTTCTTCCAGTCTATGATTAATCAGCCGTTTTTGTATTCATCTTCTCACTGCCTTTCTACTTTAGAATCCAATTCCCCATTGACTTTGTTGGTGGTGACTTTTGGATACAGCTATGCAGAGCTCTTCCAAGTCTACTGAGCAAAGAAGAGGGGATCCACTGAACACAAGCAGCTCTGGTTCTCCATGAGGTTGCAGAAGAGTAGCCCTCACCTTTCATTAATATATTGCTTTTTCCTTCTTGTCTTCTTTCCTCCTTCCCGTATTTTATTTTCATGAAAGCTGAAAGCCTGAATTTCACAGTGCTAAAACCAAACCTGAGTGTGTTCTGATTATGGCTCATGGCTGGCCAGCATCAGCTAGCTCAGGTCTTGCTGCCTGTCTCTATGCTTCTTATGTTCTTAAATAACAGAGTGAGGAAAGGAAATTTTCCCTCCTTGCTCCTGTTAGTCATTTCATCTAGCAGCTGGGAGAAAAGGTAGGCATACTGGTACTTTCTGTTTACTTAACTTGGAATTTTATTGTTCACTGGTCTGACTCTGAATTGCTAGGTGGGCCATTTTTTGAGGTAACTGTTTTCATCTTTTGATTTTCTGGGGGTTTTAGATGAAGTTTCTCATCATAAGTCTGTGTCTCCTACGTTCTTACTTTATAGAGAGCTCTCTCCCTTCGAGCAGGTGTGGTCAACAGGTCAGTTCCCAGCTTTAACTTGTACAGTTTGTCCAGTTTTTCAGGCTATGACTTTGTGAACACTGACTGTCATCAGAATAGTCTTAAGCATTCTGTAAATGAGAAATTTGCATCATGTAGCTTAAAAGTATAATTTTAAAGCTAAGTTAGGTAAACCAGTAGCATATTTCTTACTATAATTATAATTTAATTTATTTTGGTTTAACTTCCATTGAGGAGGAATGAGTTTGAGTTCAGAGCAATAACCCTTAAGGAGCATCTCTGCTGGAGTTGGCACCCAGCTGAGTAGATAGGTGTAAAACCACAGCTTTACTTAAACCAGTGCAATTCTTCTGTGTATATGAGAGGCCTTAGTTTTATTCCCATCCACCTTTGACACTCGTTACAGCTCCTGCTGATAGGTAATATGACCTGAAATCCCAGATCAGTTTATCTGCAGTTTGGTAGCAAGTCAGAAATCCTATTTTATGGGTAGGACTTGGGTGTTCATTCTTGGACTATGCATTAATGGGGAGACAGGTTTTTTCCTGGCTGCCAGTGGTTGTGTGTGTCTGGGGGCATCTGCAGGACAAAGCCCTGTAACATGTCCCCATGTGCTCCTTAAAGGAGCTGCTCGCTTTGGCTGGCTCATGTTACTGCAGAGAGCAAGGGGAAGGCAAAAGGAGACCAAATAACACAGCAGTGGAAGATATCTTGGTTTTCTAGTCAATAGCTAATTATGAATCTTCTCAGTAAACCTCCCATTCAGAACCTGCAGTTTAATTCCATATGGCTTACTACATTTTGAGCTTAACCTCTAAGCTGTTTTGCTAAGGAAAATGTTCCAGGCCTTTTCAAGAAAGCTGCAGTTCTTATGTTTCTCAGATCCACAGCACAGCTCGCCTGTAGGTCCTTCACTCCCTGTTTTTATCTTTAGATAAATGACCAATTGCTTCCATCAGAAAGGAGATCAGCAAAAGTTTGAGCAAGGGAAGATGTACCCTGTAGTTTTTTCCCAGACAAGCAGTGAAAATTGGGCAAAAGTGAAACCTTATGTTGAGAGAGACTCTCTACATAAGAGAGTAGGCTCTATTGAAAACTAGCTAATTTAAAATAAATCACATCCCCATTGATTCTACTGTAATAATTCAGCAGAAGGAGCCGCATTCATAGCCAGGGTGTCTAGGAAGAAGTAAGTCTCAAAAGAAGAGGCAAATCACTCCTTTTCCAATTCTTTTGGAATTACCAGTGCTTTGCAAATCAGGAGAGCTAACTTTAGTTCTTCCTGTAATAGCAGCCTGTGTCTGAAGCTTTTTTTGTGTGTGGTGTGTGAGGGGAGCAGTGGGAACCTGGATGTGTGGAAGGGGGGAATGCCGGAAGGGCAGCAGACAGTGACTGTACCACTGCTGGGCCCTGCCCCATCCCAGAGCCACCCCTTTGGTCCCATTCTTTGAGTCAGCACGTTTCGATAGGAGCTGTTGTTTTGAAATCTTTCCTCTTGCATTTTCCTCATCACCCCTAATTACTCACTCAAGGAATTTAATGCCGCCTGTAAAAGCATCAGAGCCATCAGCCCG
Source organism: Geospiza fortis (assembly GCF_000277835.1). Taxonomy (NCBI): domain Eukaryota; kingdom Metazoa; phylum Chordata; class Aves; order Passeriformes; family Thraupidae; genus Geospiza; species Geospiza fortis. The sequence continues at coordinate 372,703 of NW_005054326.1, read as the reverse complement.
GCATCATCGGCCACCGCCGCCCCTCCTGACTCTCTCATTAACTTATATGGTCAAATCTCCAGCTGCCCTGGTTCCCTGCTGTAAAACAATCCTTCCTCTGTGAGAAGCTGAGGAATTTCCCTTATTGATGGTTCAAATGGCTCCTGCTTGTAAACCTCTTACTGAGATGTTCCTTGATAGCGTTTCTGCTGGAGGCAGGGGCAGGGGGAGGGGATGGGAGTGAGGGGTGATCACTTCAGGCTGTTATTTCAATTCCCTGGCTTTACTGCATTGCCCACACATCGCAGGGAAGTGCTGCTGCTTCTTCAGCATCTCTAGCTCAGCTTGTGGCTGCATTTCTATAGTCCAAAGTGCCCCAGCCAAGGGCCTGGTGCTGTCAGGGCAGCGTGTGCAGGGTCTGTGCACCAGCAGCCATGTGAAGCTCACTGTTTACACATCTCCTGGCCTCTTCCCAGGGAGGATTTGTCAAGCCTGGCTGGTTTTCACGCTGGCCATTTGGTCCTTTTTCTGCCAGCCACACACCTGCTGTTCCTTCCATCTGAATTGTTGGGCCCTGGTGATTTTTCTCGTTAACCACTGTTATCTCCTAGGTCTTGTAGGCTTCCCATCTTAAAGATTGATCTTAGACCTCTGTGAAGTGCTCTCAGGGAGGGAGCAGGTCTCATTTAGGAACAGTCTTGATCTGACTTGATCTCCATTGAATTATTTCAGGTAACTTCTCTGATCCTGTGTCAACAGAGATCCTGTGAATAGCTTGAGGAACTTTGGGGTTTGGGAGGTACAGCTGGCCACAATTTAATGCTGAATGTGACCACTGAAAGCTTTTTCTTTTCACTTGTTTAGAGTGCCACACCATTGGCCTTAAGGCAACAAAGGGATTTTATTCTCATAAGCCATCATGGAATTGCATATGAGGCACATGGGAGAAGGGCCATATGTGGCATACCCTGCAATGCTCATCCAGTTGCCTAACCCACCACTGCTCTTTTAAGATCTTTTTCCCAAGTGTCAGCAGCCAGGCAGATGCAGACAGTTTCCTACCACAGTGATCCTGCAGTGCAGCAGCTCTAGGAAATCAGGGCCCCTTCCCAGGGACCCTGGGGAAATTTGCTTTTTCTTCTCCTGTTGAATGAGGTTCCATTTGCTACAGGAGCTGTGAAAGTTTTAACTGCTTTAATATTACTTCTTTTTCTTCTGAGCTGTCATTTGCAGAGAAGCTGAGAGATGTAAGGACTCAGGAGCTGTTTGTAGAAAATTAAGTAGGTCATTTTGGCAGGGTTTGGGCTAAAAAATAACTGAAGCCTCTGAAGCCCACGTACCCTGTAAAAGCTGACACTGCAACCGCACTTGTTCATGATATCCACGAGTCCAAGTCCATACTTTCCTCTGAATCCAACCTCATGTAAAACACTACAAGGACATAACACTAGGATTGCAGGGTGAGGACAGGAGCACTGTTTGCCACTGGAAGAAGAATTACCTGGCACGCTCCCAGACGAAGCTCCAAGCTTCTCTAAGTATTCTCTCTCGTTTCAACTGCCTTTAACCAGCTTTCACTCCAGAAAATGCCAAACCCTCTTTGGAATATCCATTTTTTGCCAAGTCCTGGGGACAGAAGGTGGAGGTCTGACGTGATGCGCGGAACCGCGTGCGCCGTTTCTCATTGCACGGCTGGAAAATGCCTTCTCTAGAAAATTTCCTGGTACTTCAGGGCTCTGAAATTTGCACAAGGGAGCATAAATGTCATAAATCTTGTAGAGATAACCCTGGTTGTTGAACCAAAGGGGCACCTCTTTTCATTTGCCCTGTAATTCCCATCCGTTCTGCTGCTAGTGCTCAATTTGTTGGGAAATTTTTACATCTGATGAGGGTTGTCAGGGTTGAGTCCCCACTCCTGTACTAATTGCCAATTGCTGCCACTGCAGGGGTCTTTACAAAGGATGTGGAGTCATGCTCTGCTACCATTTTAAAGCAGAAATGTCACTACATAAAATAA
>NW_005054326.1:354838-370646 GCF_000277835.1 Geospiza fortis | reverse complement strand
ATACTGAAAGGAAGCTTCTCCTCAGCTCAACGTCCCCACTGGAAGAGGGACCTGAAGAGGCCGTGGAAGGCTCTGGAAAACCAACACTGCCCCAGCAGAGCCATGGTAGGAGGGCTGGGCATCGGGGGCGTCGTGCCTGGCAAGGCCAACTCTGCTGACCCCTCTCATCTGCGTGGTGAGGAAGAGGAGTGTCAGGGGTTTTTTTAAAACAAAACGATGTTTTTAATTGTTTTTTCCACATAAATGGAAGGAACCTTACGCAACAGCAGATCCTTCTGAACAAAATGGCTGTATCCGCTGACTATTTTTAAAACGAAGAAAAAAAAGAGAAAAACTGTTTCAAAACTTTTTAGTGTCAAAAGCATAAACTCAGAAATCCTGACTTTTTCCAGTGTGTGTGGTGAGTGCTGTAACCCTGTCATCAGTATCTCCCCTGACTTTTTCAGGGGTGTTTTTTTCCTGTTTTGTTTTCTGCTTGTCGATATTGTCTGTGTGGTCCTAAGGCTGGGGCAGTTACCAACAATGTGTGTCTATTGTCGGTTTGAAACAAAAGATAGTAGTAGAACTGAAAAAGATGTGTTTTTAAAAATATATAAAAATAAATTTCATTAAAAGGAATTCAAGTAAAGAAGCGACAAAGCCATGACTCCTCCTCTCGGGATTGTACAGAAAAGGATTTGTGGGCTTATAATTATAACCAGTTGCCTTTCACAGGCTTTTGAGGTCCAAGGCAGCTTGGCCTCTTAGGAAATGTTACAAACCCTGTATAAATTCCTGCTTTCCCAGGTTTATACTGTACATGTGTAAGACAGAAATGGGCAGAATGAAATAGTATGTTGGAAGTCAGTCTTTTCTGGTAACAGTTATCAACACCAGGTGTCCCCTAAGATGGGAACCACTGATGGGAATGGGCCAAACGCTTTGGCCAAATTTTCTGTTTTCTCCATCCCACCCCTTGATGCCAGGGACATGAGCAAGTGCAGATCAGCAAGTGCAGGTGGTTGTGTGTGTAGGTTCATTATCAAAGTTGTATTTCCTTGCCTCTGGGGTTGGTCACGTACCCAAGCACGTTATGGGGCAGGAAAGGACCAGCAGCCACTTTCTGCTCTGGTTGCATCAAAGATTTGCATTGCTTGAAAGGAACAACATGAGGCTAAACCTATGAACATAGGTAAAGAATTTCATTAAGTGAATGTATTTTTATTATCAAACTTAACCATATGCTGTTTGTCCCCATTTTGCAAGCTTAGTTCAGGTCTTGAAAATCAAGGGAGTGTTGTTTGCTTTTAAGTAGATATTCCCCTTAGGCTCTTGGTGCTTTGGTAGGGCTTTTTGTTCAAAACATTGGTTTCTTTCACTTGGAAACTGGCAAAAAATTGATCTATTGGTCACGTGTACTCTTATTTATTATAAAATGTGCTTATCTTAAAAACCAAATTTGAAGCCAAATTTTAGAAGTAGACATTGTTCCTTTTATCTGCCCCATCTTCCCAGCTCTCTGTGGACAAGGCCAAGTCCTCCTTCCCTCCCTGCCCAGGGGTGGCTGCATTTGGCCCCTCAGTACACACTCATTACAGTATAACTGGGGAGGCTTTAGTGTAAGATGCCTTTATTTGTCCAGATGCTGGAGGAGGACGAATCCAATGGGACCACAAACAGGGGAATAACTTCTGTGCTAGCCCAACATGCTGCTCCAAGCCCACTAGAACAGTATCTTGCCGTTTCCTTCCGAGGCAGTGAATGAGGAGAGCTGCACACCAAGTTCACAAACCATCTGTGGAGTCGAATTCTGTGGGATGCCCCATCCCCTCCACAGACACAGATCCCTCATTTGCTTTGGAAGAGACGTGTTGCACTTTAGTGGAGGGGGAGGCGGGCTTTAGGGATGGGATCTAGTGTGCTTGAATTCCTTTTGGAAGTGACAGCAGCGGGAGACATTGGTGTCCGTGATGCAAAGCGCGCACGCTGCCTTCAACTCGTATGTGTTTTATTGCTGGAGTCATGTTACTGACAGGATAATGAAATTGCAAAGAAAATGTGTTATATTCAACTTTGCCTTGATGATATAAACACTTTGTTCATTTTTTTTTCTTCTTTTTTTTATTCACAGACTAAGTTCATCAGGAAATTATAAAATTATTTAAAAATTCCGGGCCCTGTCTTTATTTCGGTGTGTGTTGCTTGGTGTGCTCTCCTGAGTGCCCAGGATGGGAGGGCAGGTAGGCTGCAGGGCTGTTCCCTGACACCAGGCTTGGGGTCCCAGTTGTTGCCCACCTGCACCAGTGGGACAAACCTGCTGGGGTTTGGCTGCACAGCATGCCTGGGAATGTTCATGGACACAGCTGGGGCTGCCTACAAGGTGAAGGTGAGCAATTGGCAATCACAGGGGTGTCCCAGATAACCTACAGGTCAGGTGAGTGGAGGTAAAATAGCTGCTGTTACAGTCAGCTGTCCCCTTTGTCTCTCATGCCTGTTTCCCAAGTCAGTGACTTAACTGTTGCTAATGAGTGACTGAATTCCAGATGTGCGTCCCGTGTTACGTCAGTGTCGGGATCACATCTTCCAGAGCAACGTGCCTGGAAAGCCTTGCTGTGGGAAGGCCAGCAAGTCTGTCCTATTGAACACGTTCCTGGTGAAACCTGGATGTGGGTCCTGTCCCTCAGGAGCAGAGGAGAGTCATGGCTGTGTGACATGGGATGAGCTGTGCTCTCTGCAGCACTGGTGGGAATGGGCTCTACCCAGTGTCCAGTCTCCAGACGTGTTTTGATGACATGAGAAATGCCTGAGTAATGTCAGTATAAAAATCTCATTTTTCTGGGTTTTTTTGACTGTTCTAAAGAGAATAGCATTGCAACACTGGGTCCCACTGGTAGAACAATGTCCATGCTAAACACACTCCACCAGATTCTCCGCAGCTATCCTGAAGCCCTGACAGCACAGACCTCCCCAAGTTGGGACACTTTCTAACCAATTTCTCTCCGTTTCTTTCTCCTTTTGTCTGTCTGTACAGTCAGTTTTTCTCTGTGCTTTCTTGCTGGCCTTGTCCCTTCTGATTTTCCTCAGTTTATCATTTCATGAGGCTCTAGAGGTCCTGACTTGTTTCAGTACAAGACTGCATGTGTAACAGGAACAGGCATCCTGATCTCAGTGCCTGGACATTCCCTTCCCTTTGCTGATTGGATTTCAATCACTTGGGCTTCAATCAGGCATGTAAAGCAGTGTGTGGAAAAAGGATGCGTGGGGATTAAGGGTCTCAGGAGCTTTGACAGAAAGAGTCCATCAGCCCCTTGGTTCCCAGTCTGCTTTATGTTTGCTCAGGCGTCTTTGGCTGAGAAGGGGATTCGTGATTCCTGTCAGGCCAGGGTGTGCCTGGCTTCTGCAGCACAGTCCAGATCAGCTGAATGAAACCACATGCCACATAAATTTAACCAGTTACTGCACAACAAGGTACCCATCAGTCTGATAAATGGCACAAACACCACTCCTGGAGGTCTTACCCTTTTTAAAGGAGTAGTGAAAGGGCAGGAGTCCGAGTCAGCACCAGCAGGGAGAGCAGCACATCTGCAGGGAGAGCTGAGCTAAGGTCTGCAGCCCTGGCTCTGCTGCTGGGTGAGTTGCAGAGCCATGTCCCCGCAGGCTGACTCATGTTTTGGATGGCCCATAACAATAACACTGTTCGTGCTGAAAAGACAAGATGCAAACGCCTTTTGTGCCTTATCAGGTTACATTTCATGCATTGTGCAGTAAAACACGAGGCATCTGAGCAGAATTGTCTGTGTTGACTGCAGCTGCTGTGACACTGAACAGGCAAGGCAGCAGTGGAAACAGCAAATTGTCAGCCCTGGGATCAAGCACACACAGATTTGAAATATTTTCCTTTGCAGATAGGTTTGTAGGGGTGTGCACAGCCCCTGTGTTGCCCAGGCTCCTGATTAAACATGGGCCTTCTGCAGTGCTCTATCAAGGATGCATTGGGAAAACCTGCTTTTCTGAATCACCCCAGTCAGGGAAACTGCTGAAACCACATCTGCAATCCACTGGGAGAAGCTACATATTTAGGATGTCCTCTTTCTGTCAGGTGTGCTTGTGCTGCCTTTTGCTTGTGTGGATTGAAGCTGTAGGGGGGCATCAGGCACTCCAAAGATTACCCCAAAACAGTAATTAAAGCAAATTGCCCATGCTAATGATCTGTATGTGACTAGTGACCTTTAGACTGGGATTTTGAGACATCAAGTAGGTCTTCTCACTAAGGTTCAGGATGTTTAGAAATCTCAGGCAAATAGCCAAAGTCCTCTTTCTTTAATGTCTTTAAAAACTCTCAAACTCAAGTAGGGCATATAACCTGGGAAACTAAATGTTCTGTATGTGGATATACTAAAATTAGGTGCAAGCAACTTTTTTGCATATCAAGCAAACAGAGCCATACACGTTGTGTTGGTAGACCTTATTTCTGAATATCCTGGTGATGTATCATAAAGCATAAGTGGAACAGCTGGGACCAGCTTGGGTGTAGCTGTGGGGTTTCAGCAAGTGATTCTCAGGGCGTGGGCTTTGAGTCCATCTGGTTTTAAGTACATGAGCAGTAGCTTTTCCCACTGTTTACAATGGCAAGCATTAAAGCTGTTCTAGAAGGTTGACTAAGAAGTTAAATATTTAGGCCCAGGTACTGCAGCCCATTTGTGTGAAGCTGTCGCTTACTTCAGTGGGAATTCAGCTCCAAAAATGTCTATGGACACAAATCTCATGACAAGGCAAGTTAAAAAAACCTTTGGCTTCTTTATGTATTGCTAAAAAGGATGGGTGGCTGCTGTAGCTGAAAACCCATCCTAGAAGGATTTTTGTTCAGCTTGAGTAAACCCTTCATTTTCTGTAAGGGCACACCATTTTGGGGAACCACAAGTCTTGGAATGTATATGAACGCTCTTAACCTTTCTTATATAATGCACAGAAGCTGGTTTTAGCTCTAAGCAGTGCATCCATCCTCTTGTAGCCCAGTGCACTGAAGTGCACATATGGATAGATGTGTCTGTGCCCATCTGTGTGATCGTATATAAATACACAGAGCTGCCCAATGGAAACCACGCTTCAAGAATGCCAAACCTGCAATGGCAAAGGTCTGGAAATTAGAAAATCTACATGACTTCATGCCTAATATGTCCATGATGCAATTTTCAGTAAGGTATTTATGTAACTATTTTTTTGCTAGATGCTTCCTTCATTAATGGTGTCCATAAATTGATTTCTTTGAACTGGTCATTGTCCAAACCCTACCACTGCTGCCATCCAAGACCACCAGTTCTCTGTCACAAGCCTCTCATTACTTTGGTTCTTTAAATTATCCCTCATGCTAGTGGTAGCTGAGGCATTAGGAGGGCTGCTCCTGTTTGTGCTGTTGTTCCCTGAGCATTCCAGCACTTCCCTGTGCCCATATCTCTGACCTGTAATTGCCCCCACTTATTTCTGGTGGGTTTGATAAGCCAACTCTTCCCCTAGCAAAGAGGAGTTCTGTTTCTCCAGCCACAGAGCTCAGCTTTCACTGTGATCACACACCGTGGACTGCCTGAGGCTTGTCAGGAATTCAAAGACTTGGAGATAGGATTTGATATTAAAGTGGAGGTAAATGGATGTTCTTCCTCTGTTCTTCCTTATTGTCTACAAAGCACATTGACTTTCCCAGCCAGGTAATTCCTGGCAGCAACACGAGCCCTTCTCAAAGTCCCATATGAAATATTCGAGACTACCTGACAGCTGAAGTGACTGACACATCACAGAAGGGGCACATCTTTGCAGACACTTGTAGGCTGCAGTTGCAAAGAGCTCCAAAAGGCTGCATCTGATACTCAGTGACCAGAGAGTGTGCAGTACATGCACATGGGATTTACAGACTGAGTGCAAAGTGCAAAAGGAATTAAATTTAATTTCAGCCTCTCGTTTTTTTAGTCCCCACATAACTTCAATCAGCTGTTGATGCCATTCATCTATGATTTAATTAATTTAGCATTAATAGTTATTACGAGTGTGGTGGTGGTGGTAGTCAGCAAAGTTTGAGAACGCTCCTTCTGTGGATATTTTGAACTGTTGCCACTTTTGCTGATATCCTTCATTGTAAAGTAGCATATTTTGGATTCAGGTCTGTTTTCCCAATCCAAGTGGTGACTGTGTCAGGTGGTTTTCAGAGAGAGCCAGGGATCAGCAGCAGGAGCAGCCAAGGAGCTTCCACTCAGGCTCATGGCACCCTCCAAAGCCAGGGAGGGTGAGCTGTAGCACAGCATCACAAATGAGTGTCTGCATTGCTGCTCTCTCACCCAATCTGGTGCCTGAGTGACTCCTCAGTAATTTTGACTCTACCAAGGAGTTTCTTTGAGGAGCTACTCTCTTGTGTATAAATCCACGAGAAGTACACTTTGCCAGATGGTGGATATGGAGATGTTGGAGATGTGGGTGCACCCCATGCAATGGCAGCCCTTGCAGTCTGCCCCAGCAGCCCAAGCCAAGTTCAGTAACTTCAAGCTGCCAGGGAGAAGCTGCTCCTCACCCTTATGGCTGGAGGCCCTAATTCCCCCCTTTAGTTGTGCTGCCCCTTGGAGCCCCCTAGGCTCCCCTGATGGGGGAAAACCTCTTTTGAACAGCTCTGTGCCAGGATTGAGAGAGGCACAGGACTTTTTTCGCTCTTCAAGTTGCTGTTTGTTTTTATCTTACCAGAAGTTCGGCACACTGTCTGCAGCAGACTTAGCGTGCAAGAAAGTACGGCAAAAATGGTCCTTTAAAGCTGTTTTATCCAATTAACTCTTAGAACATATTTTATTTCTGCCTTTCTACCAATAACTAATCCTTTGTCTGTGCCTGTAACCTCTGCACTGCGGCTTCCCACAACCAATCACCCTGTGCCACCAACGCTGCAGGAAATGGAGTAGATGAAGAAGAAGCTCAAAATCTTCCATCTTGTCTCCTATATGCCTCTATACTAAAATCCCAAAACTCTAAATTTCTCACCCTGTGACAAACTACACTATTCTCTATTATCTATTTCACACACTTGTAGACCCCAATCCTTCCCAAATCCTGGAAGCTTTCTCCATGGGCAAAGGTTGAAGGCAGTGCTTCCCTGGGAGTCAGGACCCCTCAGAGAAATATTCCCTGTGCCCTGGGTTCCAGCATTTAGTTAATGCTGGGAGTCCCATTTGGTTAATGAAGTGAATGGAACATTTAGTTAATGAAGGGATGACTCCTGACAGCAGGAGTGGCAACACAATGGTTTGTGCTCATCTGTCAGAGGAGCAGATCAAAGCCACCTGTGGAGCTGCAGACTAATATCACCACGGATGACCCAGAGGCTTCCTCTGTGTGAGTGACAGACAGACAGACAGGACCATGACTTCATGGTGAAACCAGTCCTGGGTCTGTGCAGCAAGGTGAGGCAGCCTAACGCTGAGCCACAGCTTTCCTCTGCAGTGACAGGGGCTCGAGAGGGTGACAAAGCCAGCTCTGCCTGCCTTTGTTTTCCTACTGAGAGCCCTTGTTCAGCACAGCTCCACTGCTGGTGCTCATGGCTGGCTGTGCAATCTCCAGATGATATCTGGGCAAGTTTGGGCAGGATGGGGCTGTGTGGCTGTGGGTGTGCTGCAGCCTGGCGCTGCACAGCACAGAGGGTGTCACAGATCATTTGGGAGGATGTGTGGACGTGTGAAGAGTCAGTGACAGCCACCAGTTCATGGCCAGCTTGGAGCCAAACCTGATCTGGTCTGGGTATCCTGAAGCACACCCACACTGCAGCCCCAACTCCATTAACTGCTAACATAGCTGAGGAAATACAAGAAAATACAGAGCAAATCAGCCAAAGACATGTCAAAGGCCAGCTCCCCCTGCTCTGTCAGCATGTGCCAGCTGCAGTTCTGGCCTCTAAATGGAGCTCTGATGCCTCTGATGATGGGGTTTAGGTGCCATGTGCTTGGGAAGGTTCCCATAACTCACCGCAGTGATGTGGTGCCCCCTAAAACCCAATTTTATATCCTCATGAAGGTCCACAAGAGGCAGGTCTGGGCCCTCTGAACCTCACAAAAGCTTATTTGGTCTCCACAGATCTCTGTGCCTGATGTTATTCATGCTGCTGTAAAAGGGATTCTATGCAAGCTGTGTCTTGAAGGATGTCAACACAAGGTTACAATCTTCCATGATATTTTGTTCTTCCAAACACAGCCTCTGAAGCCCTGTGATGGAAAGGGGGTCCTCATCTGCATTTACCAAAAGAGAGAATTCCAGTTCTCATTACTGGAGGGAAATACAGAAAAATGTAGCTTCAGTGAACAGCAAATGCTCAGAAACAAGAATCAAATCTACAAAAAAGATCCTCCCAGACAATACCTTTGGAAGCTGAGACGAGACAGGAATCCCCCTGAGTAAAAAACAAGATATTAAGCACATGAGCAAATACGTTTTGGGCATGAATCATAGTGCCTTCCATTTTTGTGGGCTTCTTTGGGTTTGGGGATTTTTTTGCTTTGGGTTTTTTGGGGAGTTTTTCTCTGGTTTTTTGCAGGTGCGTATAATTACAGTCCCAGGATGTGATGAAACATTTAGTGATTTGCTGTAACTTCAGATGCCACAAGTGGTGTTAGCAGGTAGGTGCTGTGCACATCCTGGAAAATCCGTGTCTCAAGCTGAAAATTCCAAGTCATCATTTCAGGATGTCAACCACAGAAAATACAGAATGCGTACACAATTGCACTTAAATTACGTGGGGGAACTCTGATGTTCTTAATTTTACCTTTGCAAGAGTACATGACAGGATTCTGAGCTAGAACTCACTGGTTTCTACATCTTTAGTTTCTTGCATGTGTAAATACATACACACACACACTTTTTCCATGAACAAGCCCTTGAGGTGTGCCAAGGGCTGCTTGTGCCATGGGAGCATCAGTGTCCATGCACAGCTCTTTGTCTGGTGGCTGGGCTCCAGGACCATGTTCATGACAACATCTGAGTGCCTTGGAAGAAAAACATCTATTGCCATGTGGCTTCTTCCTTTTTTGTCTCATGTGGCTGCACTGGTGCTTTGGTTATTGCAGTTTCCATCTCTGCCTCCTTGGTGTGTTTTAGTGCTGGTGTTTGTGTAAGCACATATATTACCCATGCTATTTATCTATCTATTTATTCATTTCTTTAGAAGTTTCAGTGTCCAGGGATTGTATTTGTGTTCCCTTGTGAAGGTGAGACTATTAAGCAAAGGCATTTGTCATCAAAGGGCACTCTGGAGCCTACAAAACACAGTGGTTTTCATACAAAGGCTTTATTGTCACCAGGTTGGTTTGCAGGAGGACGTGAGAGCAGCACAGCCAGGAGCTGCAGAGCCTCGCTGACACTCTCCAGTTTGTCCCTGGGATTTGTGGGACCCAGAAATAAAACAGGAAATGTGCTGTGGCTTCACTAGCTGTAAATAGTGCCTGTCCCTGGGCTGTGTGACATCCCTCCCAGGCAGCAGCAGCAGCAATCACAGCCCTGGCACACACATTATATCCCTGCCTGCTGCCCTAACCCTCCCTCTGCAGCCTCACCGCCAGTCCTAACACCTCCTAACACTGCCCTGCTCTGCACAGTGATGCTCCCAGCTCATGCAGCCTCTGCCCACTGCCTCAGCTGCCTGGTGACACTGGTGGCACTGGTGACACTGGTGGCAGGGCGGCACTGTCCGCACCCTCCTGGCTTGGTGTCTCAGCACATTTCATTTCCTTCCCTTCCACCTGCCAGGCCACAGAGAATGTGCCACCCTCCCCAGAGCCAGCTGCGTCACCTGTGTGTCCCCAGGGCCACCAGGGTGCCAGGCTGGCCCTGCAGCCGGGAGTGCCCAAGCCAGCAGGGACGCAGAGGCACCAGGCAAGCCCAGGGAGTGGCTCTCACCCCAGGTTTGGGGTTTGTGGGGCTCTGCCCTCCACAAACCTCCACATGACCCCAAGCATCTCCATGCTCCATGGGAAAGCTGGATGTAATGTCTGAATTGTGTTTGTTTCCTCCTTTAGCTGAAGTTGCTGTGTGGTAAAAATCCCAGTGATTATCAGGAGAATAATCCCCTTCCCTCTCATCCGCCAGAGGCCTGCCTACCTTTGAAAGGAAAAAATTATGGAAGGTTGTTTGAGCAAGGAAAGAAGGAAATTTCAAGGAAAGGAAATTTCAAGGAAAGGGAAGGAAATTTAAAGGAAAGGACATTTCAAGGCAAGGAAATTTCAAGGAAATTTCAAGGAAATTTCAAGGAAAGGAAATTTGTTATCAGGACTCCTTGTTTAGAGACCAGCTCTGAAATTAACCATTCTCTTCAGAGGAAAGGAAAGGAAAGGAAATTCAGAGGAAAGGAAAGGGAAAGGAAAGGAAAGGAAAGGAAAGGAAAGGAAAGGAAAGGAAAGGAAAGGAAAGGAAAGGAAAGGAAAGGAAAGGAAAGGAAAGGAAAGGAAAGGAAAGGAAAGGAAAGGAAAGGAAAGGGGAAAGGAAAGGAACTCAGCTACAGGAGAAGGGGATGCTGGGGCTCATCTGTCTCTGACAGATCCCAGCTAGAGCCTTGTGTGCACTTTCCCCAAAACCACCTGTGGATGCTCAGCTGTTGGGAGACGTCTTCTTGCCAGATTTGTGGGACTTCACCATCACTGCACTAATCTGGAGGGAGAGGGCTGGCAGGGCAACCATTCCCTTCGGAGTGGGGCAGGGAGGAGTTTGTGTTTCATCACTCCCTGGCAGTCAGGCACTGAGGGGGCCCAGGGTGCCAGCCCCGGCTCTGGCTGTGCCCTGGGGCTGGGGGCAGGCAGGGGGGCACTGTCACCTCTCTGCACACACACACAGAGCTGTGGCCCCTGCTGAAGCCCATCCCATGGTTACCAGCACAGCCCATGTTTAATTGCACTGCAGAGCTCGTTACCACAGGAAGCAGGGGAGGCCAAGAAGGAAGAGTTTAGAACGGGATCAGCCATTCTCACGGACAATAAGAATATCCAGAGTTTTCGTCATTCATGCCGATAAAGATTTTGGAAAGGATGTACAACTCTTCACCTTGGGGTTTCAGCCAAGTAGAAGAGGCTGAGGGACTTGGTCTGAGAGGAGGGAAGTTCAGGGGCAGATTACCTCACTGTCTGGCTATGGCCGTGGCCCTGTGCCTCGCCACACCACGGAGCTGTGCCAAGGCTTGGGACCCTGGGCTGCCCCAGGGCCATCTCCTGTCCCTTGCCCAGCAGTGCCCTGGGACAGGTGATGCTTATCTGTCCATAGCAGGGAGGGATGGGGGAGCTCTCCCAGCTCCGTGGAACAAACCCTGCGAGGGCCCTACCCACCCCTGTGCTCTGCCGCAGCACAGCCTGCGCTCGGGCTCTCCCTGCCAGCCCGCAGTGAGGGCTGGGGGCACTCTGGGGAGGCTGGGGCTGCCCTGGTCCCTGGAGCCAGGGATCCTGGCGGGGCCGCCGAGGGGGGCAGTTACACTTTAACTCAGGCAGCCCACAGAACCTGCTGCTGGGAGTGCCTGTCTAATGATTAAAGGGCTAAGTGAGGAGACCTGAACTCCCTGTGCTCTCCCCAGCCTTGCTACCAGCGTTCACGGAGACGGGCAAGCCAGGGCTTCACCCCACAGCAGCCACCAGGTCAGCCTGGTCACTGCTGGGTCCTTTAAACCCCAGAGTCTTCACAAGGGCTTCCTGTTACTTCATCTCTTGGTTTTCTAAACCCAGTAAATGGCTTGGCTCATCCCTTTGCACCAGGACCGTGGAGGAAGAGCAAGGAGGAGAGCTGCACTGGGAGAGCCATTCCCTGGCCTGCTCTCCACCCCGTGGACCTCGGCACTCAGGAATGCAGCTCCAGACACTGAATCCCTCGATGGGTTCCCAGATCTGCCTGTTGGAGGACCAGGAGGCCAGGGGCAAACTGGACGGGGGGTAAAGTGTAACCACTGAATGTGGAGAGGCAGCCTGGCTCTGGCAGGGCTGCACATGTCAGCCAGCATTGCAGGCTGTCTCTCTTCATCTGACCTCTGGAGCAGCTCCCCAGCCAGCAGGACCATCCAGATGGGGAGATCAATCCCGGGGACCCTACTAGTGCATCACTGAGGTGAGGAGAGGTGTTTGCACATCGTACACTTGCTGCATTCCCTTTGTGTGATGTGCTGGCAGAAGGGAAGGGAATACTTGGAGATTTCCACCTCTAAAGGCAGCAGCTTCTGCCTCTCCCACAGGATGACCAGTGACCAGCCCCAGCCTGGCTCCTGTCTTTTCTCAGCGAGGTGTCCCTGAGTCCAGGATGGATATTTCTTGGTGATGTCAAGCCAGATGAATCCTGGTTTAATTGACCGTGAGTGAAGCCGTGCTTTGATGGTTAATGTTATACTTGGGGCTGGGAAAACTACTGCAAAATCATAGCAATTAGAGCTGGAAATGATTCAAGTCATCCAATTCATTTCCTCTCCCCCCCTTGCTGTCTCTCCCTGGTCCAGGAGCAGTGAGGCTCCCAACAATACCTCTCCCCTCCCCTGCACTGTTGGGTCCTGCCCCTCTGACTCAAGGAGTGGAGCATCCACGTGTCCCTGGGGAGACAATTCCATCATCTGAAAGACGTCAACATGAGAAAATGTTTCAGATGTTTAGCCTATATTTCCTTTTGTGGAGTGCCACAGATTCTCAGGTCATGAGCTCTACGCCCCAAGGAAACTGGCTGCTTCCCACGAGGACAGCGCCTGGGAATGAGGTGCTGCTTTCCTCTGGGGTTTGCAAGGGCAGGTAGAGAATGTGGGGGTGGGTCAATGAAGGTTTTCACACCTGCAAGGCAGGTCAGATCAGGTAGCTAGTCTGGAACGAGCTCACCTTTGGCAGGAGCTCAAGGTTTATTTTTTTTTCCATTTCCAGATTTTTATTCCGTGAATTCCACCTTGACTCATAACAATCTCTCTGCTGGAAACGTGTCCAGTTCCTCACAAATCCACTTCCTTTCACTTGCTTCTACAACTGGCAGTAATCCCACCACAGGGATTGCCCCCACCAGGGGCAAGTGGGAAAGGACAAAAAAAGGATCCATGTCAACGAAAGAAGCACAGTGAATATTCCTTCTCCTTGAAAGCTGTCCCAGGATAGGCATCATCTCTGCTTCAGCTCCACCCTGGATGCAGGATTGGCTGACCAGGGGGAAGATGATTGTGCAGGGATGGAAGAAACTTCCCAAGAGATGAGAGGTTATGGGCACCACAGACTGGGCTACACCTGCTTTAAGAGAAGTTGGAGCCACATGGTTGAGTTTCTAGTGATAAGGTCTCCTGTTCTCCACATATTCTGCAGGGTCCTGCCCTTAACTGAGAGGGATTTATATTCCTCAATACATTTTAAATTGCTCTTCTCCTCTGCAGAGTGAGCTTAGGATTTCCACATCTCAAATAGTCGGGGCACTTCCCCACCCTCTTCCTGCTCACTGGCAGCAGAGACCAGGAGGGGACAGACAGGAGATGTAGCAGAAGAGAAGGAGGAGCATGAGGACAATTGGAGCCATAGGAATGTTCCAGTGAGATGAAGAGAAATAAAACAGCTTGTGCTGCTCAGTGGGCTGCATGGGTTAAGCTGCTTTTTGCCAGCTTTTTTTGGTGGAGGATAAAGAAATCTTGTGGGGGAGACTAGGATAAAAGAAGGAAGAAAACAAAGACATTTCAGCAGAGAGAACACAGTAAGGTAAAGGTGGTCTCCTGTCATCACCCACTCACACCAGCACCATGACCAACTCATTCTGTGGGGTTTCTTGTCCTCAGCAGTGGCAGCACTGCCAAGGTGAGACACAGACCTCTGAGATGGGCCATGCACCTCGTTCCTGCTGGCTCAGGACACTTCACCTCTTCTCAAGCTCTCCAAGTGGTCAGCTGGGAAATCACTCCCACCCAGTTTTGGGGATGCACACCTCAGCTGTCCCTCCTGCCCTTCCTGGCACCCAGCATGTATCTATCTCCCAATGGCCCTTCTCATCCCACCACAGCAGGATGGATTAAAGCTGCAGGAATTCCCATCTTCCTCATGGACTGTGCTGAGGCCAGAATGGTATTTCAATAACCTGGTCTCTTTTTGGAATGATCCACATGGCCATAGCTGAAGGTTTGTTTTAAGGAACATGTATATCCAGTGCTGCCCAACCACCTCTGCTGGTGGTCCAGTGACTCTGCCTTCCCTGTCTGCTCCCTCTAACCCTGGTGTAAGGCACCATCCCAGGGTGTGAAGCAGTGCCAGCCCCAAGAGGATTCCTGTGAGGATGGATGAGGATCTCTGGCCTGCTGACCTGCTGTGGCCAGCTGTCCCTTGCAGCACCAAAAGTGGAAAAGCACATTACAGACCAAGCACTTGTTACTGAGCCTCAGTTCTGTTACACTCCCCTCCAGGTCCTCAGGAGGGGTCCCTGCTGTTTGCTGGGTCCCCAAAGCAGCACCCTGCCTCTCCTCTGTGCAAGCTAGAAGTTTGACAGACAAGCAGGGAACAGCAGCCCATGTGGTAAACGGGCTTTACCTCTGAGCAAAAAAAGCTGGCACCTCAAAGTTCCTGCAGCCAGCTGCAATTTCAAGACTTCCTTTGCCCTCTAATTAGTTGGCATTTGCTGTACCAATTATTATCTTTCTAGTTAGACAGCGCTGAGGACAATGGCTCCTTATTTCCTGCCACAAACACTGGGTTACTATTTGCCTCTAGCTGTACCTCCTCTATCTCCTATTCCCATTAAAAGAAAGTACCATTAATGACTGCAGTGATGGGAAACACTGGTGCAGTTGGTCATAAATTAAGACAGTTGGAGCCTTCAATTACTTGTAGTGTGCAGCCTGTATCAGACACTTACCTGCTCCTCCAAAAATGCTCATGTATTTCTACCCTGAGCCCAGACGGATGCTCAGAGCTGTTTGAAACAAGATGCTCGTGTCAGTGTGTGTCTCAAGCTGCATTTTGTCCCAAGCCAGTACAAATTTGAGGAATTCCAGGGGGCCAAATGCCTCCCTGATGTAATTCCAATTGGATCCTCACATGTGTGAGTCTGTGTACGTGTAGGAGCAGCAAGGTACTCTTTGCACCGTGTATGAGGCTCTGCAGCTCCTGCTGCGTGGGGACTTTGGATGCCTGACGATGTGGGGCCCAGAGATGGGGGCCTGGACACAACAAGTGTAACTTCTGGCTGCTGCAGAGCTGCCACCAAGCTCGGAGACCAGGCGTGCAAATCCTGTCTCTGTGCGCTGAGCTGCCCAGCAGTCTTGGGGGTAGGCACCGCTCGCAGCTACACCAACATAAATTTACAGTGATCCTGCTAATGCCTCTGCAGCTACTCCTGCTTCTGCCAGGAAAAGTGAGAACGGGATCTGGCTGCGAATCTGTGAAGTTTTATGGGAAGGAGGGTGGGGGACAGCCCCCAATGTGATTCCTGGTGTTGCACGCAAGGGATGGATGTGCCTGTTGAGTGCCAGCCCCATCAAGAGCTTCATGCTCTGTCTCCTCTGCCAGACTTTGCCAGTCTATTTCAACAGCATCCCGAACCGGGCTCTGCCTCATTCTCACCTTCACTGCAACCCAGCCGCCCACCCGCACTGGGAGACAGATGCCAAAAATCCCGGCTGAGATGAAGCAGTGGGTCACCAGGTCAGAAGCCCTCCGCTGGCGGGGGCCAGGAACCCGCTGCCCGCACCGGAGGAGTTTTGGCTCCCAGCACGTTTGTGTCCCGGGCCAGGAGCCCCATGAGCGCGGTGCCCGTGAGCCCCACAGCGAGAAGCGGCGGGCACGGAGCTCTCCGCAGCGGGGCCGGGCAGCCAGGGAAGGGGCCCGGCGGGGATGCGCTGGGA
>NW_005054326.1:337947-353840 GCF_000277835.1 Geospiza fortis | reverse complement strand
TGGGACAGACCCGCGGTGTCGGGAGAGGCGCTGCCCGGGTGTGAGGGGCCAGCCCCGGTGTGAGGGGCCAGCCCGGGTGTGAGGGGCCAGCCCCCCGTGTGAGGGATGCTGCTGGGGCGCGAGGGATGCTCCTCCGGGGTGGCAGACGCTGTGCTGGTGAAACAGATGTTCCTCAGGCATGACAGACATGAGTTCACAAAACAGATGTTACTCCAGTGAGGTGGACTGTAGCGTGAGCACAGGGATTTTACTGTTTTACTGTCAGAGGAGGATTCTTTCCCTGGGTATGAGCACAGCAGCTTTCCTGTGAGCGCTCACAGTGTCCTTCTCACCCGTGTTGTGTGGTGTGGCTGCCTGTGCTAACAGGAGCCGTGGCATCTGTGTTCTTGGAAGCACATAGGAGAAGTGAAAGTGTGCCCGGTTTCACAGGACCAGGGCATGAGCATCCCGGTTATGTCTGTGACAGACACGCTCTTTTGTGAAACTTGGTTTTTCTTCTGGGAATTGTGCTGTAATACTTCCCTTAGTGGTGTGGGTAAAACAACTTCCCCAAACACATTTTTGTGTGCACTGATGCATTTTATTGCCCCGTGTTTTTGATAGCTTTCCTCTGCCATCAAGTGAGTGTCCCTCTAAGTCTCTCTATCCAACTTTAACCTATCTCTTAATGCATTCCTGGCTGCCCTACAGTGCATCATCATCATCATCATCATCATCACTCTTGCCCTGCTGCCTGCACCTATATATTCGCCTATTCACCTTTGGGGTCGGGGTTTTTTGTGACAGAGCTTTTTCTTACACATGTACTGGCACTTAAGCTCTTGCTTCAATTTCTTCACAGCCAAAACCTTGGGTGCCTGTGCGTGGTGTTCCTTGTGTGCACCTGCACAATTCCACTGCAGTCTGCTCTGCTCCACTCACCTGCATGTGAGGACTGTGTGCATCAGTGCTTGCTTATCTCCTAGGTGGTGGGGGCTCTTTCTTGGTGCTCTTTTAGAGAGCTTTGGTGCCCCCACAGCAACGGGCACACACAAGGTCCGTCTCTCCTTTACACTCATCTTTGTCCGTCTGTCCTTTCAGAGCCTGCCTGGTGCATGCACATCTCCAGAGCGTCCCCAGCCTTCCCCACACCACACCAGCGCTCAGGTGTGAGCCTGTCGTGGTCGTGGCCCTTCCTTCCCGCATTTGCTGCTGGGCATGGACACATGAGTTGAAGAGACCACTTTTTCTGATGGTGGCACTTCCACCTGCAGGTGCCTGTCTTCTGTCACGTGCAGTTGTACATGGAGAACCAAGCTGGGTACGTGCTCTTCTTCCCAAAAGAAAAAGAGGTGGTTGGTTCTCAAGGTTGGCAAGAGAGAGACAGACTCCTCTTAAGCCTGTGCATGGACACCTGGGCTCTGCAAGAATTCAGGTGGAATGTTTTTCACCCCAAACATCCAGGGCATGGGATGAGTTGCCACGTGTGCAGAGAAGCTAGCCCAGCTACTTGGGGTTTTTATCCTTCTTTAAAGAAAATAGCTGAGTCTGTGAGGAGAGAAGCACGAGGATGAGCTGCCAGTGTGGGTCAGGAGGCAGAGCTGGGGAAGCGAGCTGGCCCCATTCCAGCCTTGGGTTTCCTCTGCTCCCAGGCTCTGTTGCTCATTCATTTCTGTGCCCAGGAGTGTCTGCAGCAGATCCCTGCCCTTTGGAAAGGAGTCCCTCCCAGGCTCCTTCAGTGTTAGCACACCTCTCTCTCAGGAGCTGTCAGTAGCCCCTGTGTGCTTTCCCTTGTCTCTGGTGCGTGGACATTGAAAATGTCCTTCCACATGTGACTGATCTCAGTTTAGGAAAGCTGAAACTGGAGTTGTGGCTGCAGGCTCCCAGCCCTGAGAAGTCTTCTTTCTCAGCCCTTTCCCTCTCAATCTGCCAGAGTTCATTACATCAGTTGGGAAAAAATTGAAATTTGGAAAGAGCTGGGTCTAGAAAGTCGGGGGTCCTGTGTTTTAAAGAAAAATGAACATTCTTGTATAGCGAAGTCTCCAGGAGCTTGTTCTTTTAGGAAGAGATCAAATGCTGTGAAATTTAAAGTTACCTTGAAGCTATTTGTCCCTTTCTCTAGCCCAGTAGGCCCCTTTGTTTCTGGACTGCTTCACATCTTGAGTCTTTTGTCCTGAAGTTGTTGGGTTTGGGTTTCAAGGCACACAGGGAAATAGCTCTTTTCTGAAAACTGCATGATTGCTCATTTAAATGAATATAAATTGTTTCTATTCATAAGATCTTTTTTTTTTCTAGCAGCTGATCAAAGTTCGAGTGAAAACCATTTCATCATTTCCAAATAAATTTGACACACATGCGCACACACACACACACACTGAGCATTTCAGAGAGACTTTTAAACACAGTACTTGTAAAATCAGAATATGGACAGCCAAGGCATGCAGGGCAGTCTGTGATTTGATTCCACTTTTGCATAGGAAGGGATCTTCACTTCCTGGGAGAAGGCACACAGACTTTATTAAAACTGAAGGCAGCGCAGAGAGGGCTCAGGGGAATTTCTCCCGGACTAAAAAAAATCCTTTTCTAATGGGAGATTTAAGGAATGAGGACCTGTGTAGCATTTGAGAAAGAACATTAAGATGTAGCATGGTGGGATACCTGAGTGCTTTCAGCAGCTCTGAAAGGAGCTGGTGCTTGGAGAGCTTTCTAATTCAAGAGAACTTAAGGCATGTGGTTGGGAACTTAGGCTCTGTTAGAACCAGGCAGTGTTTTAACAGCAGGGTGATCAACCTTCAGAACAAACCAAAGGCAACATTTGCTTCTCCACCTCTTAAAATCTTCCAGTAGAGAGGTGGTGTCTCTTTGGAAGGGACATTCTGCAAGTTCTTGGGCTCAAGAGACAACTGGCTGAGACCATATGGGCGGAATTACAGAAGAGACCAGAGCCCGTGATCCACCACCCCCTTCCAGGCCTTGCCTTAGGACTTGATGGAGCTCAGGCAGGCCTTGCCCTGCCCTGTGAGAGGTGGAGCTGGGGGTCCCTGGGGCAGATGCTCACTCCTGGCACAGCAGCTCCCCAGGGTGGGGATGCTCTCCCTGCCTTGGAACTGCAGGCTGCTGGCAGCCCACTGCAGTGGCTGTGGTGTGTGTGCCTGTGGGGATCCTTCCCTTCTCCTTGGGGCTGTGAAACAGGCTGGGATGCCTGTGGGGATCCTTCCCTTCTCCTTGGAGCTGTGAAACAGGCTGGGATGCCTGTGGGGATCCTTCCCTTCTCCTTGGGGCTGTGAAACAGGCTGGGAGCTCTCAGGGCTGCAGGCAGGGCAGGGCAGAGCAGGGAGTGCTGTGTGTCCCCTCCAGTTCACAGAGGCTGGATGACTCGAGCTCTAGAGGCTGGCTGAGTTTGCAAGACTAACTCCTTGGTTTTGGTTATTTTGCTCTTTTTTTCCCTCTGAAAGGGAGCTCAAAAAGGCTCTGACACAAAATGGCCACAGCCAGATTGCTGGTTGGGTTTCCCCTGGTGCGTTTCCTTTGCAAGGTCCCTTTGTACCCTGTGTACTCAGGATTTGCACCTTTCCTTGTGCACAAATGTCCTCCATGCTTCTCTCAACAGCTTTCCTGCTTGCTGGGGATGCTGCCAGGCAGGAAGATGCTTGGAGCAAATGCTGGGGTGAAAACGCCCCGCAGAGTTGTGTGCTCCCAACCCGCTGGCCCCGACAGCCCTACTCCGAGGTGCCTCAGCCCCCGAGCAGCTCTTTGAAGGGCTCTCCCCAGGGGCTGGCAGTGGCAAACATGAGGGATGTGTGAACCCCATCTCTTCCCCTCGGAATGTTTACCTGTCTAAATTTAACTCCCCAGCCAGCTTCATCCCTCCTAAGCCGACCTGTTCTCTTGTGGCTGGGCTGTGGCTCTGGCTGCTGCTGCTGTGTTTCCTGGCTGCCTCGGCCTCGTGGTTTGCTGCTTGCTCCCTCTTCTCGGTGGATGCTGGCTCTTTCAAGGTCCTGGGCAAGCCAGTTCTCCCTCTCCTAGGTTTTATTTTTAAATCTGGTTGCACAGCCCTCAGGACTGGAGGGTCCCTTGTCCTCTCATCTCTGAGTGTTTATTCTGCAGCGGGCTCCAGGAAATCTGCCCTTGTCCCACTGTAGCCCACAGTTTTCCTCCCTGGCTGTGGTTGCTCCCAGAGAGACCAGGCATGCTGAGTTGCTCCTTGGCCAGCTCTAAAGGGACAGTGCCTCTTTCTGCTCCCATAGGGATCCAGCACTGGGGAAGCAGTAGGTGCTTCCCTGCAAGGGCATCTTCCTTATTTCACTTGGTTCAGAGCTGGGCTTCCCCAAGCTGGCTTTTGTGTTTGGAGTTTGTTTGAGAAGTGAGTGATGTGCCCCTCACCTTCACAGGAGCAGGAGAGAGGGACAAGCAGAGGGAAGGGAGTGCTCCTGTATCTGTCAGGCTGGATAGAATTCACTTTCTTTAGAATTTCTGAGTTTGGGACAGCAAATATGGCCCAACCTGGCAGCCATCTAAATAAAACCATCAGGATCAAACCTTTCATAACCCTGCAGGAGACCTCTGACTGCTCTCTCTTTCCAGGCATGCCTGCAGCTAATGCTGTGGTCTGCCACATGAGAGAGGTGGTTTGAGTCCTGGCCTCCTCTGCCCCTCTTTGAGCTAACCCGGTGGCCTCGGGTTTAATGCTCACATATTCAGAGCAAAGGTAATGCAGGCCAGGGCTGCCATGACTGGTGATTTGGGGTATCCAGCTCTAAATGCTGTCAAAGGTCCCGTTTTTCCCTGAGGTTCAGCTATTTCGGATGCTTGGGCATTCTTGAGTAGTCTGGCCTTGATTATTCCAAGTGACTCGTTCATTTTGCAAAGCTGCATCTCAGCCTCTGGAGCAAAACAGAATGAGATGAATTAATGCAGAATGCACCACTCAAATGAGTGAATTTTCCTGGGAATGGGTCTGTGGCCGGAGAGCTCATGGCACTGTTGCGTGCAGGGATGGGTAAAGAGCTCTTGGTTTTGATTAATTTATGGTTTTAAGTGGCTTGTGGGAAAGGCTCGAAGGGTTTGATAGTTTTTGTCTTAGGGGAAGAAAAGCAGAGCAACATTTTGTCTTTGTAAAGAGAAAGAGATTTGTGAACACACGTTGTAGGATTTGAGGGAAAATATGTTTTCTGTAAGCTCTCCCATCTCAATTGGAGGTGAGGGAGCCTGGAGTGATTGGGTGGAACATGTGTTTTGGATTTGTTTTTGTCCATCATTAAGGACAGAAGGTTAACAAAAGTCACAGGAATACTAATATTTCAGTGGTCTCTCTAAATTTGTCTTCCTTTTCCAGTTGTTCTGTATTTAGCTTTTTGGCTGGTTTGCTGCCATTGTTTAACTGAGTCCTGAAGCATTGTAGCACCTCTGTTATGGACAAGTTGGAGCTGTAAAGCAAATTAAATGAGAATCTCCCTTGCCTAGCTGGAAAACCTTTCTGAGCTTTGTGATGTATCACAGAGTGTCGAGAGAGACATATGAGCCCAAGCATGTCTTCATTAATGGAACATTTTTCAGAAAAAATAATTTTGTGACTGTCAGGTTCATTACTCCCTGAGGTGTTCCTGAGTACTTCGAAATTGTCTCCAATCATAAAAAATTGATACTGTACAAAGGCAAATTAAGTTCCTTTTTTTTTTTTCCCCTCCTCTGTTTTTACAGCTCGAGCAATTCTACAGGTTCCTTTATTATATTCTGTGGCTCAGATTTGTTCATAATTACTGTAAATACTGGTCCTGGCAGCATGGCAGGGTTTGGTTTAGTAAATATTTTGCCATTATCATTTCTGTGTCGCAGCTGAGAAGGTTTGTAGTGTCCTGTGGCTGTCATCACTGTCAATTTTGCCCAGTTTTGCATCTCTGAAAAGTAACGGAAGCTTTACAGCCTTACACTGAGATGGTGCAGATATTTATGGGGTAGCCCCATTATTCTTTACACTGCAGTGGAAGTTTCTGGTTTTAGACCAGAATGTCAGCTCTTGCTCCCCATGTGTGGTGTGCACAAACCAGGTTTCACAGCAACATCTGCAGCCTTGTGGGTGGCTGCAGCTGTTATTCCACCTGTGGAGATTTCACAGCCTGGGATGCAGGTAGAGTGGGATGAGTGCTCCTGTGAATTATGACCAATTACATGTCCTGATTTCTCTTCTGTTTTTTGGGTTTTTTTTAACTATTCCCCATTTCCACCTATTCTTAACTAGCTGTTTGGGAGTTTTGCCAATGTTCAAAATGAACTTCTAATAATTTTTTTATGAATGGCAAGGAGGTTTTTCAGCTGGGAAAGCTTGGTAAGTGCAGCAGTGGCTTTGTTCAGTTTTTACTGAAGCTTCACAGGCTCTTTCAGCATCTCTGCTGTTTTCCAAGGAGCCTGCTGGAAGGCTCAAAAGCTCTCCTCCACAGCATGCTGAGAAGATGTAAGGCTCTCTATTTCTGCACAACAACAGCTGCACCCCAGTGGTATAAAACCCCATTGCAGGTAACAACCCGAACTTTTATCTACAAGACACGTAAAACTTCTTTATCTTCCAGGAAAATGGTGCCAATTAGGTCAGACTCACACACCAGGAACAATTTACTGTCTGAGTTTGGCTGCTTGTGTTAGACTGTGTCTGTGCCACAGCCTGTGAAAGAAGGGGAGCCACAGCATTTTCTGTGGGCACAGCTGTGACCATGGAGGCATCTTTGTCAGCACAGCTGACACTGGGGTGTTGGCAGGAGTGTGTATATTTTTTTTTTTTTCCCATTTCTTGAACTAAAAAAATCTTAGTGGGGTAACCTTGAAAGTCTGGACCAGGCCCTGCTTAGAGAAGCCAGGTAATTCTTTCAAGCCAAGCATAAAACCAAGCTAGAAGCAAAAAGAGTAGCAGTTTAGACACAGTTAGTCTGTGCTACCTAAGCCTTACTTTAGCTTATGGACAGGACTGAACTAGGAAATGCGTTTTAAATACATTAGAGAGAAAGCTCTGTCAGTTTGTTGCTGCTTTTGGTAAGCCTGGGTGAGATGTGAGTTGGCAAACCTGGTGCTCCATGCAGTCCATCCCCAGCTGGGCAGATGGAAGCTGGCCACACCAGGATGCCTCAGAGCAGGCATGGAAAGCTTTGCTGGTTACCTCTACCAATTTCTGCACCTCCCTGAGGCAACAGGAAATATTATCCTCTCACTTCCCAGCTGATAAAAGAGGTGGTGATCTTCACAAAGCCAGCCTTTGTCCACAGCCAGGGATAGGGTTCAGTCCTGTGGAAATTGTGGCTCATTGACACCTTGGGACAGGTATCAGAGGCTGCCATGGGGTGGTCACATCTTCCTAAACTCAAGTTTCCCTTTCCCAAGTTGTAGAGTGACGTCCAGAAAGTCCATCAGCTCCAGAGTTGCTTCAACATAATCTGTTCTCCATTTGGTTTCAGGCAAATGCTGCTGGTTTGCTCAGTCAGCAGTTGTGACTCCACTTAAATACATTTTACTTTTCCCTTCAGCTGCTCTGTCCACATGTACAGAAGCCTTTGGCTTTTAACACCAGCATCATCACATCAAGTTCATCGCCTGGTCCTGTCACTCCTGCCTTGGCAAGGCTTTCTCTTGGCATACCTCAGCGTTGTGCTGGCTGGATCTGCCAGACTGTCCTGATGAGTGGCAGTCTGAGGCTTTGCATCTGTGACCAGTCCCTGTGAATTGTGCTGTGCCCTTGTCCATGGGTGTGAAGCAGCAGGTGTTGGGGAAATGCTGCTTTCTGTCCTTGTCCCTGCTTCCACAGCCGCCTTTGGCTGGCGGTTCCTGCTGGTGCAACTACCAGCACCCTCTGCCTAAAGGTGTCTGCACAGAAATTTTGTGGGTTGCTGAGGTTGGAGTTAGGTTTTTGTTTGTAGGGTTTGTTTCTGTAAAGGAATAATATCAAATAAGTAATGAGTTTTTAGAGGTAGTTTAGTGCTTCCAGAAGCGCACTTGCCTTTTCCTCTCCAAGGTTTTGCAAAGCCAGCTTTTGGAGAGAGATGTGTAATCTTGTATGCTGATGAAGAGGAGATGCTTTGGAGGGCATCCAGAAGTATCTGCAGACCCCACTCTTCCTCTGTGTGCAAAATGAGTTTCTGTTTGCTACTCATCTGACACCTTGGACCATTTCCCTAAATTAAAATATCTAACTGCTCTGTAACAGTTCAGGTTCCTAAGGAAGTCTGGTGCCAGTGTGTTCCTGGACTTCTGTAAGGAATCTCCAGTGTGTCCCCAGTGTGGATAACCTCAGTGCAGACATCTGTATGCCTGGAGTCAATGTCCAGTCCTCAAGCAGCACAACAAACAAACACAGAGCTGTAAAATGAAAAAAAAGTTCCCAGAAGAAAATGTGGTTTGATCTAAATTGAAATTTCCAGAAGAAAAACACGCTTTTCTGTAGTGATGTTTCAAAACCTAATGATTTCTGTTTCCAATTGACATTTAAATGTCATTTTATGTTGATAGCCAGAACAAGAGTTTAAATTTCACGTCAACACCCAAAATCTCTCCTTTTGGATCAACATTTCATTTTCACAGAATCACAGGATAACAGGTTGGAAGGGACATAAAGGATCATCTGATCCAGCCCTTCTTGGCAAAAGCACAGTCTGAACAAGATGGCTCAGCACAGTGTCCAGCAAATCATGGAAGTGTCCAATGTTGGGGAATCCATTTCCCTAGGGAGATTATTCCAAAGGCTGATAGCTTCCATTGTGTAAAATTTTCCATTTCTGTCCAGTTGGAATCTCCCCAGGAGTAACCCATTACCCTGTATCTTTTCCACGTGGCTCCTTGTAAGAAGGGAGTCTCCATTTTCTTTGTAGCCACCGTTTAAATACTGGAAGATGGTGATAAGATCTCCCCTAAGCCTTCTTTTCGCAAGGCCCTCTTCTCTCAGCCTCTCCTCATCTTTGTGGCCCTTCTCTGGACCCTCTCCAGCCTGTCCACATTTTTCTTTTCTTTTTTTTTTTTTTTTTGCACAGCAGGGATGAAAGTGGAGGAAGACAGGATTCCAGGGCCCATCCATTTGTACAGTACTGGTAGACAGAGAAAATTCTGCTAAAACTTTATGAATGTTTTCTTTCTATCAATAATATCTTCCTTCTCACCCCTGCATTTTCAAATCAAGAGCATTTGGAATTGTTCATACTATGAAATAATGTAATGTTTTGACCTTTCAGCGCTGTTTGGGATGCGGGCAAATGCTGAAATCCCAGCCCTTCTTGGGGAACCGAGATTCTGTTCTCTAACCAGATCCACAAAAGTGTATTTCCACTGGTTTTGCTTGCTGGCTACTTCAGTACTTTGTCAGTGATGAGTTGTAATTCAGTGCAGATTGAACCCGTGGTGTATCCACATGGCTGGAGAGGCTGAGGGCAGTTAATCTTTCTTGCTCTGTGTTGTGCTTTCAAATTAATACCCAGATTTCTTTCCAAAGATAAATTTTCCTTCTGAACCAGCATTTGGTAGTGGACTGCCCAGCTGCCTGCTACATGTTCCGTGCGCAAATGAGGATCCTGGTGCTCTCCCAGTCTAGCTACAAGCTGTTATATGAAATCAGGATGTTTTAAAATTTAAGAGAGTTTCTGGTTCATCTATTGTTTGCAGTCTCACAGCTTGCCATATATCCTTCTCCTCAGAAGTTCCTTTTGCCCCTTCCCACCATTGTGGGGAGGTTTTTCCTGCCGGGCTCTGTGCAGTGTGTCTCTGAAGCAGTTTTATGGTGTTCCCCAGAAGCATGCTTTTGTCAGGCTGCCTCCAAGTGTCATCCAGAGAAAAGCCTCTGAAGCAAGAAATGTCCTTTTCTGTCTGGCTTTGAGGTGTTATCTCCCCTCTTCCCAGATGCAGTTGGCTCCATCTACATCCCTAAGCTGTTTTGTTTGGAGTGAGGAGAGCTCAGAAAATCAAGGGAGGCCACACACATAAACAACTATGTGTGAAATCAATTAATCTAAACGAGGGGGAGATTTGTTCTTGCAGGAGAAAAGCCTGGTTCTCACAGAAACCTCTCCTGTGTGTGACAGGACTGTTACAAACATTACATCACTGGAACAGTGATGAGCTAGGTGAGTATTTTAACCTTTTTGGCCAGTATTTAGAGGAAGAGTGGTGTTTGATTGTGTTTGAAGAGCTTAACATGCTCTTTGTATTTTAACAAGTGATTTTCATTATGGATAGAGTGGTAGCGTGCTAAAGCAGGAGCTACTGAAGAGCCCTGAATTTCAAAATCTTAACTTCAAATTTTTGCATCATAAATTTGGTTCCAAGCATTGCACTCAGCCAGTCAGGGATAAGAAGCTATGCCTGTCATTCCTCTGTGTTTGGGTAATAGATGTTGTCAGTGACACATGCACAACCTGTAGGATAGGAATTACTTGCAGGAGTTTTGAAAAACAATATTTCGACCTCTAATTAGAGAAAAATATTTTATTGTTTTTTTAGAAGTCTGATAAGAAAAAGAGGTTTCTTCAGCTCTCCTGCAGGAGGAGGGTTATTCGCATCTCAGCACATTGTGGCCTCTGCTGCAGGGTGCCCAGGGGTCAGTAGCTACAATCATGTCCCAGTCTCACTGCACATCTTTAAATAATTGTCTCCTCTCCTGGCTGTCTGGGGCAGCAGTAACATGAGCAAAAAGCTGTGCTTGGCCTCTCTTGGCTGAGGGAAGGACATGGATCTGAGACCTGAAGAAAGCACACTTTAGGGGAAAGGAGGGAAAGTCTAGGAGACAGCCATTCCACTCGGCCCCTTAAATCATCACAGGAGAGGGTGAGGTAGTGCAAGGCTGAGAAATCAAAAACTCTCTGTGCTTGGAGTGTTACTCAGACATTAAAGTCTTATCATGGCCACAAATCTTCCCCGACTCCACCTTGCCTCCCTTTTGGGGATGAGGAAGATGATAAGAGAAGTGGTTTTGTGTTTTGCACTGAGGGCTCCTCAAGGAATCGCGCTTTGCTTGGGCCAGCTCGGAGCTGAAGGTTCATCCTTTGCAGTGAGAGTTTCCCAAAGACTTGAACTGAAGCCAGCCCTGTTAGGCAAAGCTGCAGCCAGGGGTCTTGACAGGGATACTCCTGTTCACACAGCTTTTATGTTTTGCTGTGATTTCTTGATTCATTTCCAGTATGCAATGGATCATCTTCCTGATTTGAGAAGTCTTTTATGCCTAAGACTTCAGTGTGTAATTTCTCCAGTTGAGGGCAGGAGATTGCCCCACATGGAAGCCAGGAAGATGCCCTGTGTTCCTGTGTGGCAGAGAGCCCTTCTGGAGAAGGCAGACAGCCCTCTTGTAGCTTTCTGGCTGGAAACATCTCTGGTTCATCACCTTGTACAACCAGCTGGTGCCAAAACCCTGCCTGGTGGGTGCTTCTGAGCAGCTACTGCCTTCTGTCATTCTAATCACAATAACTTGGCTTGTTTGTTATCTGATTTGATGGAGCCCGAGGAGGAGATCACTTCCCAGGGCCCTGAGGGCAAAAACTCAGCTTCCTAGAGCTACATTTATTTTCTAATCCTCCCACAGCCCTGGGATGATCCCCTGGAAGCATCTTGCAGGGGAGGTGTCTTCTGAAATACACCAAGTTAGTTGTCTGTACACCACTGAAATTCCTCTCCCTCAGGCACTTTTCTAGATCCCAAAAGCAACCAGTGTGCTCCTTCAGGCACCCAAGTATCACTGTTCAGGTGGCTGGTTTTCCTTGTTTCACATCCATGGAAGGAGATTCCATGTTCACACGTACTGATGCTTGTGTGGTGTTTGCACCATTTTCCCTCACAAGCTTCTGGGGAAAGGGTAGATGCTGGTTTTGTTTGACTCTCGGATGGAAATGCAAAGAACATCCAACATCACAAATAAGTTACACTGCTGATTTCCAGGGCATAATTACAACTGTTGGATTTGCTGCCTGGCCTGAAAATAAAACTCCTCTTGCGAGGTTTCCTTGTTTTGGGGCTTTACTTGTTTGTTTATGTTAAACAAAGCAAGTGAACAAGAACCATGCGACTGACTAAGAGAGGATGGTTTGCCTGGTTTGTTTCCCTGTGTCCTGCCTGGATTCTGCTCAGCCAGTTGTGCCCCACACTGTGCCTAGGGAGGGGCACGCTGGGCTAAATATATCTGTGCTGCCTGTGAAATGCAGTATGGGGTGCTGCGTCATTTGGTGGAGTTTACTTGGAAACTAAGGTGGGAAGCCAGCTTTTATTTTCAGCCTTGGGTCAGATGCATTGGTCAGTTGTCTCACCCAGATTTTTAGTCTTGTTCAGGAGTTTGTCCTTGCGAGACAGACGTAGAACCTGCTCTCTAAGTAAAAAGCCAAACTCATTGCAGTGACAAAGTCACATTGGGGCAACCATATTTTTCTTGCTCAGCAACCAGATTTACAGTGTGAGAGGTTGTTCAGATAGGTTACCTTGAAAGCAGCAATGAAAGTCATAGCTCAAATATCATGGCTTAATGAGCAGAGGAGCTGGTGTGATGCTGTGGGCTCTAAATATATCAGAACCCCAGTGCTGGCAGCACACTGACAGCTGGAGACCTTGGGCTCTCACTGGTGGTGGAGCAGACATGTATCCTTCCACAAAATGTGTGAGCAGCAGATGCAGCTTGGTGACTAAAGAGGGTTTGGGTTTTGCAGTTTGTGGTTCTGCTTTTTGGCTTGTCTTCCCCTGCTGTTTCTGCTAGAGCAGTGGGAGTGATTTCAGGAGAAAGGAAGATATTCCTGAGGTGTGCCAAGGGCTGGACACAGCCCACATGAGCTCGCTGTGGTCTCTGCCACATCTGAATAACAGCAGCAGGGCGCTGTGGCTGTGCTGGTGACATAAATCTGCTGGGGCTCTGGGGGACATAGGCAAATGAGTGGGTGGAAACCCCTGCTCTTTCTCCATGAGCTCTCCAGGGTCACCTGCCTGCACACCTGGCATGCTGCTGTCACATCTCTGGCAGCTCAATATGTTTTTCAGTCTTCTCCCTTCTGCCAGTGTAAGTGAGATAAGGTTTTACATTTATCTAGGAGGACAGTAACTATGGGAATTAATTTCTGTCTCATGCTTTGTAGTGCACATTGGGACCCTTGAATATTCCTGCAGCACAAGCCACACGTTGCAGACCAAAGCCACCCAGCTTTGCTGGCAGAGAGCTCTTGGTACACTGGGGTCCTGGTCTAAAGTGAAATCCAAAGGCTCTGGGCCATGCACTTCATGCTAATGGCAATAAAAGCTTCCAGATTTCACTTGGAGGGTTCAGTTGGGAGGCTGAGGGCTGGGAGCTGAGGTTTATGGGGTTAACCCAGCCTCTGTGACTTCTGTTAAGCCTGATTGGCTCCTGTCCTTAGTGGGCTTTACCTGGGCACTGATAGCTGTGAGCAGCTGAGAGTGCAAATGTTGCAATTGCCATTTAAACCAGCCCAGGTGTAGTTTATCCTCTCTGATACTCAGAAGTGTGAGGGAGCAGAAAGGGCTCCTCTCCAGCTTCATTTGTGGGCTCTGTGTCTGGGCCTGCTTTTTGGCTGTCCATGGTCCATAGGAAGGGGGTAAGTAATTGATCAAGACTGGCAGATATTGTAGAAGTTTGGTAGCTTTCAGTCTCCTTGAGTTTCTTGTACTTTGTTGCTTGGTGCTTTACAGTGTGTTCCAGCTGCTGTTTCAAATGCTGTGGGTGCAGACTTAATATTCCTGGCTTTTAATCTTCATGGCTTTTATTCAACCATTATGTGACAATGGCAGTCTGCATGATGTGTCAAAAAGATGTCTCTGTTAGGTGAGGAGGCACCGCATGGCAGTGTGTGTCTCACTTTGGGTTATTAACTAAACCACAAACACATGCAATTAACCATTGAAAAATCAGTGTTGCTACTGTGTGAAGTTTGCTCCTGTCCTGCTTTCTCCTCAAGCCCTTTTCCCTGTGGCTGTCATTGCTGTGGATCTGCTCCTGGCCAGGCTTTCTGGCTGTCCCATGTCAGTGGGCAGGCTGCAGCCCAAGTGGGTTTTGGAGAGCATCTGTGGCCTTGCCCTTAAGTCTGGGGAAGGTGAAATTTGCTGAATCAGTCACTCTCCCTGCACAGAGGGCCGGCTGTATGAAACCCAGTGATAGTGCTGGGCTCATGAGGACAGTGCAAGGTTTTTGCCCAGTAGTGCTGTTGATGCTCAAGCTGGATTTTCCGAGTTACTCTGGGAATACTAAAGGGATGTGGTGTGTATTTCAGTATGTTAATGTCCCTAGATCCTGCCTGCAAAGGGCAGCTGGTCTTGGGATGCTGGGTACCTGAACTGCAGGTTCCCAGTCCTCTCTGCCAGGCAGTGTGAGGTGGTGGGCAGGAAAAACCTGCACCCTCCACTAGTTCTGCCCCTCATTCCAAGTGAGAGCATAAAGCTCTGTCCTGGCAACCCCTGCTCTCCCTTTGGCCTCTACATGGACCTCTCATTTTGGTGTCTAAGAGAATATCAGATGGGTTCAGGGCTGCAGGTTTGGGGAGCAATTGATTCAGCCATCCCAGCTGACCATGGTCTTCCCTGACCTTGGTGGGCATTGATTCAAGGGGATGGGGCAAGAACAGAAAGGCAGCTTTGAGTCTGGAAAAAGCAGGGACAGAAAAGGAAATGAGTAGGGATGTGGTAACCCAGATGGGATATGGCACAAGAGGAGGAAGGTTTGGTCATCCACCCCAGTATTGACACTGCTGCCCTGGCGAGGCTGGCACAAAATCTCACATAACCAGTGGGCAGTGATGTGTGTGGAAGAGCTGGGGAAGGAGGGGATGTGGTGACACAGAAAATTAACTCCACTCCCATGAGTTTTTCTCTGCTTTTTCTCACCCTGCAGAAAACAAAGTGTGGCATAGCTTTTCTTCAGTCATTAATGAGCTATTATTTCGGGGGGAAAAAAAAGTGGGGAGTTTTATCATGGGAGAAGTTATATTTCTCATGGGATATAAAACTTTGTGTGTAAATGGATCATCCTGGCACTGATGCTAATCCTGCCCAGGTCTGACTGTACAGTACTTAATGTAAAACACGTGATAATTCCTTCTGTAGTTTCAGTAGGAATCCCTCATTTCCTAAACAAGCGTGCTGTGTTCCTGTGTCCTGCTCAGCCGCTGCCGTGTGCCACCCCAGCAGCCCTGCCAGAGCAGCCTGCCCGCTCTGCTGGGTGGTTTGGAGCCCTTTGATGGCAGGCCTGGTTAATTATCAGTGGTGTTATGTTCCCAGAGCTCGCTACATGAAAGCAAAACACCGGCAGCCTGTAATTAATCTGAGCTAATGTGCCACTGTTTACACTCCAGCTCGGAAACCAGACAGATGTAAGAAGACACCCGGCCTTCATCTGGGATCCTCCCAGGTTATTTCTGAGCTATCTTGGGAGAGCTGCGCTCGGTCTGCCCACCCCACAAGTCGCTCAGAAATGAGTGCCTTTAACTTTTCTCGGGAATGAGTGGGACACTTTGTTTCCTAGCAGGGAGCAGGGTTAATGCCCGTTTGCTGCCTTACCGCAGCCGAGGCTGGCTGGCATGGGCTGGGAGCACAGAACTGCTCCAGCAGTTGTGAATTCTGCAGTGTGACCGGGTGAAACAAGCCCAGCTTCCTCCCTTTCTCCCCTGGCTTTGGCCGAGGAGGAGCCTGCTAGCTTTGGGGATGTGTGGGATCTCCTTGGTGGAAAGGCAAGCAATTCTCTGGCTCTTAAAAATAAAATATCATGAGTTCATTTCTGATCACCCTACAAGTGATTCTCTGGGACTCCAGTCTTAAAACATAAAATATCATGATTTCATTTCTGATCACCCTGCTACAAATATTTAACAGAACAAGGTGATGAAAATGCCTAGAGGTGTGGAAAGACTGAAAGAGACTATGCATCCTTCATTAGGGTGAAGAGTAATAAAAAGCAACATGACAGAAGTATA
>NW_005054326.1:318949-337921 GCF_000277835.1 Geospiza fortis | reverse complement strand
GTATATTTTTTTGTAATACAAGGTTTCCAATGAAATTGAAATTAAACATCTGACACACGTGAGGCTTATTTTTTTGTTACAGCACATAAATAATTGAGACTGAGGACATAGTAGAATGCAGAAAGGATTAAATATATGGATAAAAATCTTGCACACAGTTTATTAATTTTATTCTAGCTCATTTAGAAGGTGTGGGGCTTCCTTCTCCTGGACAGTCTTCCAGCTGTAGCCAGTTTAAAGCTCTTCCTGGTCCTATAAACCTCCAGTGCCTTCCTGGGAGACACCTGACAGTGGACACTGGCTTAGAGTCACTGCCTAAAGCCTTGCATTCCAGAACATCTCTGCATTGAATGATTACTGGGATCAGAGGTGGCCACAACTTTCTAATCACCTGAAGGCTGAAGTGTAGGATATGAGGCTGCTGGTTTTTTCCTCATGGACTGTAGATTGAAGGTGACAATTGCCCATCTTGTCTCGCCTGTCTCAGTTACTCTTTGCCAGTCATCCACTCCTGCGTTGTGGTGGACAGGTGACCTCTGCAGGTTGGAGCTGCAGGAGGAGATACTACATCCTCAGAGCCTGTGCAGCTCCATCCTCTTGGGGAACAATGCATTTTAGGTGTTCCCATAGGCATCTTTTTTCAGCAGAGTGTTTCATTCAGATTCAGTGAGTTGTAAGCTGCTCAGTCCTGTGGGGAAGGCTGATGCTGGGTTTGACTTTTCTTGGTGGTGTGAGTCTCTTTGGGCTCTGTTTTCAGTGGATACTGATTTATCCACTGTGGTGCCCTCACACAGTACACTGGCACACTGTATGCCAGGGCATCCCGGGGGTGCCTGGGACAGGCTCCCTGCTTCCACACCCCAGCATCTTGCTGGGGGATCACAGGTAGCCTGCCAGCATCTCTGGCCTGGAGGGGATTAAGAGTTGTAATATCCAGCAGATGGTGCTCAAAAGCAGATATCCCAAATAGCTGGGTGCTGCTGTACCTCTGCACTCCAGCTCTTGGGCAGCAGAGTCCCAGTTCTTGGTGGCTGTGGCAGAGTGGGCTGGGAGGAGCAGACCTGGGGGAGGCTCAGGTGGTGCTGAAGACCTGGCACCCATGCAAGAACACTGTGGGGTAGGGGAGTGTTATTTTGGGCTAGTTTTTATCTGATCCCGTGGATGCACAGAGTATCCTCCTCAAGCATGGTCTGCTGTGCAGTTTCTTCCAGAGAGAATCCCATCTGCAAGCTCTAAGGCTGCTCAAAGTTGCAAACCACTTGCATGGGTGATGGGACTGGGGGGGATTTGCTTCAGAAGTGACTCCCTATTTGACCCACAGTGCTGGTGTTCCCATGGCTGTGTCTGTGCTGGTAGTGGCCAGGTCTGCTGCGAGTCCCTGTCACCTGTGTTGAGCTGAGCCCTTTGCCATGCAGGTGAGTGCAGATCCTTTGGCTGCTCTCTGTTCCAGCCTGTGAGTTTGGAACTGAGCTTATGCCTAAACTGAACTGAAACTCTCCAAGTGCATCTTGGTCAAAGCTTCCAAGTTTGATCACATTTTTTACTTGCCCAAGCTGCAAGATACAGTGCTTGTAACCTGCTCCTAGTGCTTCTCAGTGCTGAGAAGAGTAACAAACCTTTGGGGAACCTTTCAGTGAACCCTCACCAAACTTGAAAATCTCAGATCCAGTGTTTTTCCTCAGTGTTTTTCAGACTGTGTGTTGTAAATGTCACATGGCTCCAAAATGGAGTCCCCAGTGCTGTGATCAGAACCCTGGGATTAGGGAAGGAGAGGATGAGTTTTTCTTCAGGTAATTATAGGCAGCAGAGTTGCCTGTGGAAAAAAAACCCTCCTGCTAATGCTCAGCACCTTTTGAGAATTTCCTGTAGAGTAGGCATCACTGAGCTCCCTCACATCAAAGGGGGAAACACCTGTCTGGTCCTTAATCCAAGGCTCTCTTGGATTAAAGAAAGATCATAGGTCTTGATTATATCAAATCCAAAGACTTCATTTCTTTCTTTACAAATCTTCCTTATTTTCCCTAATGCCTTTTCTACTGAGTAAAGTCCCGGAATGTTTAATCAGCATACCTAACTAATAATGCTGTTTCACATAATTCACCTTTATGGTGCTCTCTTACATGGGCTTTTCCACCAGTGTCTTTCAGTGCATTTTATAGAAGAGATTCTTTTTGTGATCTTCCCTTTGCATGTGGGGAAAGCAAGGGAGAGGAAAAGGTGGGAGAGACCTGCTTAGGTCATGCAGCCAACCAAAGGTGGGGTCAGCAATAAAATTCCAGGTTCTTAGTTTTGGGCAGTGCTGGGGCTGTTCTTCCAAGTCTCAGATGGCATTTAGGGCTGGGTGAAACACAGCAGCCATTGAAGCAATCCAAGACAGAAGGCAGAAATGTAATTACACACACAGGGAGCAGTCACGTAGCCAAATGCCAGTGTTTGTGCCAAGCTTGGTGTTGGCTCCACCAACCACCAGTGTGGTCAGGTACCCATTTATTTCCTCTGAAAGACAACAGGTCAGCTCCCTCGGTGTGGTGCTGGGGCAGTGTTGACTCAGAGGAAGGAGCTGACTGCCTGAGTCACCCGTGTGGCTTCCTGGAGCACCCTGGTGTCCCTGGAAAACCCAGGGTTGCCATCCTGCTGAGGTCAGGTGAAAGCATGACCTGAAGTGGTCTGGCTGCAGTTAAATGAAAAGAGATACTGAAAAAAACACATCTCACTCTTAAGGGCTAGAAGGGTGATGGGGTTTTGTTTCAGGGTGAGTTTTTTTGGTTTGGTTTTTTTTGTGAGCTTTTTTATGCTTTTATCTTTAAGTCTAGATTTTCCCCTTCCCCTCCCCCCCCCAAAAAAAGAAACCTTCTTTAACTAATTTGGTAATAATAGTACAGTTTCAAAAGTACTTGTTTAGCTAGAGCTGACTATATGCTTACACAGCTACCTCTGGCCTGGGAAAGATGGAAACCACAATGGCTAAGTATAGAGGCCTCTAAAATATCTTCATGTATGCAGTGCCTGAGTACACAAACAGAACTGGTCTCTCTTCTGTCTACAGGAGCAATATTTTCCATAGGATTTCTATTGAGAGAGGTTTTCCCCCTGCATATTTATTAAAATAAAGATCCTCCAGAAATGCATCCATGTGCTGAATCCTGTTCCATGGCCACCTTCAGCCTGATATAAGAAATATAATCTGCTCCTGAGGAGTAAGCACTTTTTCATTCTGTGCTTCAGCAGACTCTTGATTTGGGATTTTTTTTTCTTTGTTGTATTGGATGGGTTTTTTTTTCTTTTACTTTCTAAGAAAGTGGGGAACTATTGCCGGGATTTCAGCCTTAGCTTTTGAGAACAGCTCATGCAGAAAGGTGAGGTGCTCCTATCCTTGAAGTGTGTAGGATCTGTGGACAAAGTGACCAGAGCTGTGTTAGGTGCATCTGTGTGCAGTGTGACACTTGCTGTTGGGATGAATTCCTCTCTGCAACCTCTTTTCTGGAGTCTGAATCTGTCTCTCTTGGAGCCTGACCCCCAAATTCTCTGTGTGCCTCCTTTTAAACCTTTGATTTAGACTGCCTGCAGTTTTTGGGTGGTTGTGGGCAAAGCAGTTTTCCTGTTCTGCACTGTGAGTGTGATATCCTCAAGCATGTCCTGCCAGTTCCAGCTGTGGGCTGGATTTGCACTGACACAACATATTCTTGGTAAATGACAGATTTCTCTGAGCTGGGGCTGGCTCCTCGCTCTGCACGTCGCTGTGGGCGGTGCGTGACAGTGACATTGCTCTGGTGGAAGCCAGGAGCTGGGAGGAGTGGCACACTGAGTGCATGCCCAAATTATGTGCTTCAGGGAGCAGCACCTTGTGCATGAGACATGGAAGTGTTGCTTAGGTGGTCCTCAGGCACTTGTAGATTCTGCTGTTGTGATTATCTGTCCTAACTCTGCATCCTCTGCTGGCACACCAGCGACCCTGGAAACACCCCAGCTTTCATAATAAGAATAACTTGTCCTTCATGTCTGGAAACTGCAGCTTCTTTAAATGTTTGTAACAATATGCAGCTGAACGTATAGACAGTCCTTTCGACACCAAGCCTCTGACAGAGCACAGCTCCAGAGCAGTAACTGCAGACGTGTTTTGAAACCCTTCTGTCTGCAGGGCTCGTTCGTTAGGGAAGTGGCACAGATGGGACAGAAATGAACATGTGACAAGTTGTATCTTCATTATAATATATATACCTTCACAATATTATAATATTGAAACATGTGAAATCTTTGTAACATCCCAGTGAAGTAAAATCTCTTTACGTTGTCAGTATTGTCTTTTCAGCTCTTGAGGGACACAAACACTCGTGAGGATAGTAATAGTCTCCTGACATGTTTATTGTACATCTAGAAACTCACTTGTACAATGCAGCTTGATAGATAACTGGGCTCCTCACAAGGCTGACTGAAGCATCTGAGGTGCATCTGCAGGGAGGGAGCTGAGTGTGAGGACTCAGGGAGAGGAATGTTCATCCAGGATGGAAGAGGCTGTCTGAAACAGAAAACTCCTCAACTTTTTTTCTGTTGCCAGTTGTGGAGAGCATTAAAAACACAGCTTAATCTGGGGAAAAAAATAAAATATTTGAGGTGGATAGGAAGAAAAATTATTAGAAGTAAACTAGAAGTGGTTGAGTAAGGGGGCTGCAGGGTACATACAGGTAAGATAAACCCATTTCAGAAATGATCCAAGTATATATGATCCTACCTCTGTGCAGAACTTGGATGCTGATCTCTGGAAGTCCATGGTGTTTCAGTGGTTCTGTAAGCAGGGCTTTCCAAGGTTATCTGTGGACAGCAGATTTGTATAAGCAGAAAGACTTATGGTTCCAACAGCAAGGCTCACCAGTGGTGCTCGAGAACAGCAGGCTGGGGGAAGATCTGCTTCCTTGGAGGTAGCAAAGGATGGCTCTTAATGTGGCACTGTGCATGGTGCTCCGTTTATTTGGGTGAGAAGTTGCAGCTGGAGCTGCTCTTACATTTCTAGTGACACTAGTGAATCACACAGGTCACATCCTACACTACTCCTTGCTGGAGACTGGGCATTCCTTACCTTGGGATGCTGGATTTCACAAGCTGTCTTGGAGAGCAGACTCAGAGAGTATCTCAAAGCATATCAGCCTTAATGAGCAATTTTGAGCAGGATTGGCCATTTGTCTTTTTATCTTACTGCCTTTAAATCCTGCAAAAACAGTGTCCATGTGGGTGGAGATGATGAGGTAGAGAGGGGCAAAAAAAATTGATCCAAGAAAAAACCAAAACAAAGCCAAATG
Organism: Geospiza fortis; assembly: GCF_000277835.1. Classification (NCBI taxonomy): domain Eukaryota; kingdom Metazoa; phylum Chordata; class Aves; order Passeriformes; family Thraupidae; genus Geospiza; species Geospiza fortis. The sequence continues at coordinate 332,627 of NW_005054326.1, read as the reverse complement.
ACATTTAGGCAGCACTCAAAATTGCAAAATCAAAATCCCCAGCTTAGGCACCACCTAGCTCCTGGGGGCATCATAATTCCACAAATACCTCATTTGACTTTTTCTCTGTGCTTGTCTAAGGTTTTAAAATTATTTCTGGTTTAACACCCCTCGGGTGCTGAGTTTTTTGCTTAAATACCTGCCCCAGAGTGCTTGAGTCTGACCACCATGCAGAAGGCAAGCATCCTGGCCCCTCAGCCTGCCCAGGTGCTTTTAGAGCACACCCAGCACACGCAGGCACAATAAGATCAAAAAGCCCCAGGGGCAGCTGCCACTTTGTTTTGAAACATCTTGGGAAAGCTCAGGGATCACAGCCTGCTTCCCCCTTCTAGCCAACAGCTGCTTTATGCCACCTGCTGACAGGTCTTCGGCCATTGCTTCCTTCACATGTTTTGTTTCTTGCTCCAAGTCTGGAATTGTGACATGGGAGCAATGAAGAGTAGCCCTTTTTCCTGTGGTTAGTTTGTGCCTTCTCCACACGGGAGGAGTTAGAAGTGAAGGGAGGCAGGGATTCCAGCAGGTCTCCTGCTTCCTTAGGCTGCTGTTGGGAAGCAGGGAACACCTCTCCTCCCTCTGGCTATGGCTCACCTGCTCTTAGGCGAGTGGGAATGTGGCAGTTGGATGGAAGAGGAGCTGATTTGGGGCCAGGTGTGAGTGCAGGCAGCTCCTGGGAGCTCTGAGCAAGGCACAAAGCCCCTCGGACAGGAGGGCCAGCAGTGCCTCTCTGTGGAAACCCAGGGCACAGAGAATATTTCTCTGTCTGCTCTGGGGTGCCCTGACCCCCAGGGGAGCACTGACTTTGATCCTCATTCATGGAGAAAGTTTCCCAGACTTCAAGATAAACTGGAATCCACAAAAGTGTGAAATGGATTATAGAGAGCAGTGTAGGTGTATCACTTGGTGAGAAATTTAGGTTTTGGGATTTTTAGTATGTTGTGGATGGAAGCAAGATGGAGGGCACGGGGTGTTGTCCTGGGTTTCTTCTTCGTGCTTCTTCTTCCTTCTTCTTAATGGGTTGGGGTGGCATTTTGTAATTGGGCAGAAAAGTCTGCATTGTGGGCTCTTTGGAATCAGTTATTGGGTTAAAAGGGGAAATAATCTAGGTGTCAGTTCTTAATTGGATAGTTTAGTCTTTAAAGACCTTGTAACAAGAGATTGTTGGCCATTTTGTGCCTTGCTGCTGAACTCACAGTAGTGGGACTGTTTTGTTGATAAGAAATAATCAACACCTGAGTCCCAACACAAATTACTGTCTCAAGTGCCTTCAATCCAGACCCAGGGAAACCAACAACAGGTACCTCCCCACCTCTCCTCTGGCCTGCCCATGCTCAGTGTGCTGACATGAGTGGCTCTGTGCCTGGCATTGAGTTGTTTTGGATCCATAGTGGTGTAGGACTGTTCTCAGAGGCCACTAAAGCACCGAGGACCCCAGTGCCAGGATCCACCCTTGGAGCAGAGCCCTCAAAAGCTGGGTGTTACAGTGTGCACATCTTCCCTGCCAAGTCTTTTTTGGAGCCTGCTGCAAGTAACTTGTGTAAGACCTCCTACATAATGGCTTTGCAGAGCCAAAGCCCAGCCTGTCCAATGGACCTCATCCCTCCTGGCTCCTCCTTGGTTTTTCAGTTCAGTGAGGCTCACAGGGCTGGAATAGTTTGCTTTTTCTCAAGCTTTTCTTTAAAAAAAAAAATCTGAGAGTGTTGCTTCTGTGGAAAAGCACTTCTGTTCATTGCACGGGGACTCATCTAACCTGGAGCCTGGGATCTGTCCTGTGAGACAGAGAGGAGGCAAGCTGCCCAGCCAAGCCTTGGTTTTGCTGGATCCAGCTGCGGTGCTTTAGGTTTCTGGCTGAGTCCATCTGAAAGCAGCACAGAGCAGAGCACAAAGAGAGGGAGGGTCGTAAGTACCGCCATTCTCTCCTGATAATCTCTTAAAAAATAATTGCAGGCCTAAACCTCTGGCCTCCAGCAAATTTTCCACTCGATTAGAGGCTTTTGTGAAGCCGGGGAAAGGGACACGCAGACTTGCACATTGTGCCGCTGCCCGAAACTTCCAGCTGGGATTTTTTCCATCAAAAGGGGATTTTAGTAAAACCATTATAAGGGGCTTAGTCACAGAAAAGCAGTTGAGCTGAGACAGGGGTAGATTAGCTTTAACATGCTTGTTTTTGGCACTAGGGACAGGGTGGAAGTTACACCCGGCCGCTCACATGCAGCCTCCCCTGTCCCGCTGACTCCTGGCAGGTGTGAGTGGGAGATGTTTCCCCATGTTCCCCCTGATGTCCCCGTGGCTCCTGCATTTGAGCCCGGGGGAGGTGAGGGGAAGGCAGTGGGCATCCCTGGCACCAGCCCTGGTGCAGTGGGTCTGGGTGTGGGGAGCAGAAGTTACTGATGCTCAGTGTGGTCTGGGCAGGTCAGTGCTAATGGACAGGTGACTCTGGGGAAGAGAGACCATGGAAAGAGACAGCATTGGCAGCCTTAGGGACCTTGTGGTGCCTTTGATCCACATGGGTGGTCCCTGCTCAGGGACAGTCCTGGTGGAGATGTCTAGGCCGCAACCGCAGGGCTGCAGGCAGAGCAGTGCCTGTTTTTGTGCTGGGACACGTCCCTGCTGGGCTGTCAGCTCTGCATTTGTTGGGTCAGACTGGCCACTGCCTGCAGTAAAAGCTGTGACAGCTGAAGAGTCACAGCACAGAGATAGAGAGATGGCTTTTTCGAGGGGCTCCTGCTGCTGGGAGCTCTTCCACAGCCCACACTTGCACACCAGCACTTCCAGGATGCTTCGTGAGTCTGGTGTGGAAGACTAGGAAGATGTTCCTTGTCCTGACCCTCCCTCTCCAGGACTACCTTAGGCTGGAAAACTCATTTCCATTTTTGCTGCTCCAAGTGGCAGAAACCAGCAGGACTGGAGATGGAAGGGGTGGACGCCAGGCACTGTTTGGTGACACATGGATCTGGGGCATCACCTTAGTCAAGTTGTTTCCACCTCTCTTCCCCCATTAGTGCTGATTTTCCCTTTTTGATGTCTGTGTATGTAATGAGTCTGCAGAAGCTAATTATTAAAATTCTGTAAATTATAAGGTGTAGTTGCTTCTGAAAAAGACACCATGGCTGTACCTGTAGCAGCAGTGTGAGAGCTGGATAAAAAAGACTGTTTAAATTTATGTGCTAAAAAGGACACACACATACAGCTCCAAATACCTTAATCACTACAGAGGTATCCAGTGGAGTGATTGTGCCAACAACACAGCAAAACCCTGCACAACAAAACCAAAATAAAATAATCTAAGTATTACTTTGAGTTTGGTCCAGCTCCATTACCACTCTCACACTTGCATGCTTAAAAAAAAAAAAAAGTTGTTGTCAAGCTATAGATGTCAAGAGATGTAGTTTTAGGGCTAAGTTTAGGGCTAAGTTTAGGATAGACAGTTTCCAGGAGGTGTGAAGTTCTTGCATGAATGGGGAGCATTGATGCACAGTGCAATATAAGGAGATGAACCTGCTGGAGTGAGTCCAGAGAGGGCCATGGAAGTGATCAGAGGGCTGGAGCATTTCTGTGGAGACAGCCTGAGAGAATTGGGGTTGTTCAGCCAGGAGAAGGGCAAGCTCTGGGGAGGCCTTGAAGCACTTTCCAGTGCCCAGATGGTCTGCAGGAGAGCTGGAAAGGGAGTTCTGACCAGGACATGTAGTGATGGGACAAGGGAGCATGGCTTTAAACTGAAAGAGGTTGGGTTTAGATTGCTTACCAGGAAGAAAGTCTTTACTGTGAGGGTGGTGAGGCCCTGGAACGGGTTACCTGGAGAAGCTGTGGATCCCTGGAAGTGCTCAAGGCCAGGCTGGATTGGACTTTAAGCAACTGTTTCATAGCAGAAGGTGTTCCTGACCATGGCAGGGGGGTTGGAACCAGATGATCATTAAGATCCCTTCCAACCCAAACCATTCACTGGTTCTATGACTGACTCCCAGTTCAGCTATGCCAAGTGCGCCTTTCCAGTTTGGTTTATGGTCCAGGACCAAATGCTGGTAAGTGGTGGTGATGACGAGCAGCCTGAAGTTCCCCATCCCTTTGCAGCGCCCGCCTCTGCCGCGCCGTGCTGCTTCGTGTCCAGGGCTGAACGGGGGAGCCCTTTAGTCCATCCGATTCCTCGCCGCCCCCATTCGGTGCCACGGGTGACCCTTGCGGGCTCGGAGCCGAGGTGAGGGGAAGGCAGTGGGCATCCCTGGCACCAGCCCTGGTGCAGTGGGTCTGGGTGTGGGGAGCAGAAGTTGCTGATGCTCAGTGTGGTCTGGGCAGGTCAGTGCTAATGGACAGGTGACTCTGGGGAAGATAGACCATGGAAAGAGACAGCATTGGCAGCCTTAGGGACCTTGTGGTGCCTTTGATCCACATGGGTGGTCCCTGCTCAGGGACAGTCCTGGTGGAGATGTCTAGGCCGCAACCGCAGGGCTGCAGGCAGAGCAGTGCCTGTTTTTGTGCTGGGACACGTCCCTGCTGGGCTGTCAGCTCTGCATTTGTTGGGTCAGACTGGCCACTGCCTGCAGTAAAAGCTGTGACAGCTGAAGAGTCACAGCACAGAGATAGAGAGATGGCTTTTTCGAGGGGCTCCTGCTGCTGGGAGCTCTTCCACAGCCCACACTTGCACACCAGCACTTCCAGGATGCTCCGTGAGTCTGGTGTGGAAGACTAGGAAGATGTTCCTTGTCCTGACCCTCCCTCTCCAGGACTACCTTAGGCTGGAAAACTCATTTCCATTTTTGCTGCTCCAAGTGGCAGAAACCAGCAGGACTGGAGATGGAAGGGGTGGACGCCAGGCACTGTTTGGTGACACATGGATCTGGGGCATCACCTTAGTCAAGTTGTTTCCACCTCTCTTCCCCCATTAGTGCTGATTTTCCCTTTTTGATGTCTGTGTATGTAATGAGTCTGCAGAAGCTAATTATTAAAATTCTGTAAATTATAAGGTGTAGTTGCTTCTGAAAAAGACACCATGGCTGTACCTGTAGCAGCAGTGTGAGAGCTGGATAAAAAAGACTGTTTAAATTTATGTGCTAAAAAGGACACACACATACAGCTCCAAATACCTTAATCACTACAGAGGTATCCAGTGGAGTGATTGTGCCAACAACACAGCAAAACCCTGCACAACAAAACCAAAATAAAATAATCTAAGTATTACTTTGAGTTTGGTCCAGCTCCATTACCACTCTCACACTTGCATGCTTAAAAAAAAAAAAAAGTTGTTGTCAAGCTATAGATGTCAAGAGATGTAGTTTTAGGGCTAAGTTTAGGGCTAAGTTTAGGATAGACAGTTTCCAGGAGGTGTGAAGTTCTTGCATGAATGGGGAGCATTGATGCACAGTGCAACATAAGGAGATGAACCTGCTGGAGCGAGTCCAGAGAGGGCCATGGAAGTGATCAGAGGGCTGGAGCATTTCTGTGGAGACAGCCTGAGAGAATTGGGGTTGTTCAGCCAGGAGAAGGGCAAGCTCTGGGGAGGCCTTGAAGCACTTTCCAGTGCCCAGATGGTCTGCAGGAGAGCTGGAAAGGGAGTTCTGACCAGGACATGTAGTGATGGGACAAGGGAGCATGGCTTTAAACTGAAAGAGGTTGGGTTTAGATTGCTTACCAGGAAGAAAGTCTTTACTGTGAGGGTGGTGAGGCCCTGGAACGGGTTACCTGGAGAAGCTGTGGATCCCTGGAAGTGCTCAAGGCCAGGCTGGATTGGACTTTAAGCAACTGTTTCATAGCAGAAGGTGTTCCAGCCCATGGCAGGGGGGTTGGAACCAGATGATCATTAAGATCCCTTCCAACCCAAACCATTCACTGGTTCTATGACTGACTCCCAGTTCAGCTATGCCAAGTGCGCCTTTCCAGTTTGGTTTATGGTCCAGGACCAAATGCTGGTAAGTGGTGGTGATGACGAGCAGCCTGAAGTTCCCCATCCCTTTGCAGCGCCCGCCTCTGCCGCGCCGTGCTGCTCCGGCGGCACTCGGCGGGCAATGCTGCCGCCTGGGGGATCGGGATGGGAATGGCATCGGCGTCGGGATGAGGATGCGCCAGCCCAGCCAGCACCACAGGCAGCAGCGTGGTCTCTCCATCTGTTTTTCTGGTTGTCCTGGGTGTTAGGTAGGCGAGCGACCCGAGGGATCTCGTTATCGCCGTCACCTCGGGTCAGTTCGCATCGGGTGCCTTGGCCAAGCGGATGGACATGTGCCAGAGCCGAGTCGGGCACTGCATCCCTGGCAGCTCCAGGAGCCCGGGGAGCACAGGGAACCGGCTCACCTGTGGTATGACTGCCTCGCAAGGCTTCTAGCCAGCGTGTGGCAAGAGGGGTTTATGGCGCTGGACGATGCACCTGGCCCACGCTGAAGCTGGGGAGCCAGGAGTGCCACCGCAGCTGTCACCAAGGGAGATAATGGCAGGGATTTCTTGGCATTTCAGCTCACTGAACAAGGAGAGAGCCTGCAGAGCTGTGATGCTGTGTGCCCGTCATGTTGTGTGCCAACTGCCAAACCCCTAAAGACATCCAAGGGTTGTAAAGCTGGGACGTTTGGGGGAAGAAAGAGGCAAACGAGAGGGAGGAACCAAGCTCAGATAAAATTTGTTAGGGATTTTTTTTTTCCCAGAGCTAGGAGGGGAAATTGCTTCATCATGAAATCATTAGACTGTGCCCAGAGAAACAAGACTCAGAGGAAGGAAAATAACTAGGAGGAGGTTCCCATTTCTAGATCTGCGTTAGTTTCTGTAGCAGAATATGAGTTTGGTTTATGTCTCAGTAACCCTCTCATGTGGAAACACTTGCTCAGGGCATGTGTCCAGTCACTGGTACTAAACTTTAGACACCTTGTCTAAGAAACACCCCAGGTTTTAGGAGTTTTTTTGGGAAAATCCCATTTCCATTCATCTTGCAAGGACAGATCAGATTCAGATCTTTCAAAATCTCCATCATGCGATTTCAGTTTGGGCTGTCATTGAGCTAGTGCATATGGTAAATGTAATTAAGTAAGGGGGAGGAGCACTAGCATCCGTGCCAAATGTGGCTGAAGGCTTAAGTTCTGGCACAGGAGCCTGATGAACCCTCTCCAGCTCTTTCTTTCGTGCAGCTTGGGGCTGGGGAATTGAGCAGGACGGCCTGGCTGGCTGGCCATGGTGGGGAGTGTCAGTGCAGCCCAGCCAGCAGCTCTGGCGCGGGGCCTTGCTGGTGTCCTGAGGGGTCCAGCCCGCACCACCCAGTCAAATTTATGTTTTTCCTCCACAGAAGGCACTGTTAAAGAGCTGCTGGCTGAAAGAGTGGCATTTAAGGTAGAGGAGAGAGAGAGAGAGAACAAAAAAAGGGTTCACTTTGCCAGGAGCATCCCACATGTGTACATGTGAGGCTGCCAGATCCAGGGACATCTCCCCTTGAGCTGTTAATGGTACCCTGTGCTGACTTCTAGCTTTGGACCCAAAATCCGTGAGCCTCTTGGCCACCCAGGTCTCATTTTAACCCTTCCCTGACCCCCAAAGGGCAGGTTCAGTGGTGAGCTCTGTGCTGTCTAGCAGGCAGATCACCTCTGGCCATAGCAGAGGCCCCAGGTGGTTTGGCTGACAGCTGCCCCGTGACCCCGTTATTTATTAGCGGCAAACAAAGGCCCCCAGAGCCACCGTGACAAACCGATTCAGCCCAACCCGCAGCGTGCAGGGGAAGGTATAAAATGTGTAAATCTGTCATGCATGGACCTCCCATGTGCTAGTCCAAGGGCAGTAGGACCCAGGTGGAGCCTGCTTTTCCTCCCAGCTCCCAGGGAACGGAGCCGTCCATGGATCTGGCGAGGGGAGCAGCTGCTGCAGCAGACCAGGGACCCCACGCACACGCAGGACTGCACTGCAGCTTGGAGCTGGCGTGCCCAGCTGCTGCCTCTCAGTCCCTGGCTGCCTCCTCTCCTGCTCAGTCACTTCATCCCTCCTCCACATCGTTCCTGCTCTGTTTTCTGCCATCACCTCTTTAGCGTGGCCGCTCTGCTCCTCAGAGCTGTCCACAAAGCAGGTCCCTGGGCCACCCTCCTGTCCTGCCTTGTCCCCTGCTGCCTCAGCACTTCTGCTGGCACCAAAGCCGCTGCTGGGGCACTGTGGGCTCACAGACAGGAGACTTCCAGCTCATTTCCAAGTAGAGGAGTGTTTTTTATGGTTTTCTACCCCAGTTTCCAACTGAGTCATGTTCAAAAATTCAGGAGTGGTTGGTTATGCTGAGAAGTTATGTGGTAATTGGTCTATGGTTGTTGGCCTGTGTCTGGATCCGAGGAGGTGCTGTCACAATGGAGCATGAGAGGAAGGTATGAGGAGCACTTGCTCCATCTACGGGAACAGTCCAGGGTGTCTAAGAACTGGGGTTCAGGGAGGCTTTGGTTTTGGCAACTTCTTTTGGCTTGTGTTCCTCTTAAAAGGGGATGTTGGGCCATGTGGGCGATGCTTTTGGTTTGGTTTTTTTTTTTTTTAATAAGTTGAGAGAAGAAGTTCAGATTTTTTAGGGAAAAAAAAATCCTGTCCTGGGTGTGATTACAGAGCTTACGAGCGCACATATTATATTGAAACACAGATTGAAACAGTCCCCCTGTTATCCAGGTGAACTTGGGGCTTAATAAGGAGATACCACTTTCACCCAAACCCAGCAGAAACAAACCTACATTATGAGAGGTTTATCATTCCTCATCCTTGGCTGGGACTGCTGCTTGACCCCAGGAGCAATTACGTTTTCAGCTGTTATGGGAACCTGATCTGGAATTCCTGTTGTTTATAACACTCATACATACATGCTCTTTTTCCATCAAGAAGTTACTGTAAACTCTTTTCTTAATGCAGGAAAGACAGACCCTAACACCTCCCTCCAAGTAGGGGAAGATGGATATAGTGTCAGGCTCAATTAGATCCAAGTGTGGTGGCTTTCCCTAAAGCGAACAATGCAGCTTTTGTCAATGGACTCCCAGCAGAAAGCTTGGAAGTCTTGGAAAGGAGGGAATAGAACAACACACACCCCAAAGTCCAGACCCTGAGATAGTCCGGGTCCTTAGGATGTGGAGGAGATGGTGTTTCTTTTTAAGAGGGCCGGAGTCAGGCGCTGCTTTCCCCTTTGAAATGCAGCACTGCATTAAGAGGTGAGGTGGGCAGGGCTGGCAATGAGATTGCCCAGTCCAGCCTCAGCCAAAATAGCTGCGGAGGCAGGGGCTGGGCAGGGCGGACAGGTGCGGGCGCCGAGGGCACCTCCTCTGGCAGGGCATCCCACCTGGAGCAGCACCCAGCCGCGGCCGCTGGAGCGGGGAACAAAGTGGCCTGCTCAGCGCTGGAAGTGCTTAAAATGCAAATGTACAGGAACTTCAGACCATCCCCCTCCCTCCTCCTCGGCGCGGAGGAAAGCAGCTTAAATACAGCCAGGCCTGGAGAGGAATGTTAAAAAGAGGGGAAGAATCGCCCTCCTCCTTTCCATAGGGACTCGGGCCCGGCCAGATTGAGTATGCATGACTGAGCAAGCAAGCAAGGACAGCTCCTCTTTTAACTTTGCTGAACAATGGCTCTGCCTTCTTCCACCATTTCGCATTCCCCCTCCTTCGAGGCAGGAAGGGGGCAGCGGGCGAGCGAGCCCCGTCGCCGGGCTGGGGGAGCCGGACGGGCTTTGTGGCTGCCCTATAAACACCGCTTAAGCTCCATCTCCTGCAACAATAAAACACCCCACGTCGGGGAGGCCAGAAAGGGACCGCATCGGGTTAAAAGTCATAACGTTGAGGAGAAAGATTATGGTAGAGGACAAAGGACACCTTAGATTATTCAAACTTTTTTTTTTTAAACACGGTTCCACTTTTTACTTTCTCTTTAATCTTCGGCTGGGTAGTGGAAATCAACCAAGACGTTTCAGATTTTCCAGGTCTGCAAGGGCGCAGGTTTTTGGTGGTTGTCAGTGCTGGGAAATGTTTTTATTTGATGGGTCTTCCATCCGGGGAGGGCCACAGTTTAAATGACTAAAAAGTCCTCCACCGAGCAATTCATCTGGAGCTTAAAAAAATTAAGAAATACGGGCCGCCTTCTCCCCCCACAAATGCTGTCCTCTATCACCAAGCAGTCGATTCAGCTGCAAGTTTCAGCACTTTAGGTTTGTGTGACCTCAGACTCAGAAGTCTGAGCAGGGTTTGTCCCCAGGGATGCTGCCAGCACCCTCGCTGGTCCTGCCAAACCCCTTCCTCACAAACTCCTCCTGCTGATGTTACCCAGCATCCTGCACAGGAGGAGGCTCCTTGCCTTCCTCAGCAGAGCCAGCCCCAAACCCCACCATCAGCCACAAGGCTGCTCTTACCAAGCCCAACAGACACACACGTCTTCAATAAGTACAGACAACACATATACGGCTTTTTTTTTTCAAAAACATACTTCATATTTCCTCTTTTATTATATAAATATGTTTAACCTTTTACTGTAAGAATATAAAATGTTTTAAGAGGATCTTTGTTATTTTTTTATACAAATTCACAAACAGTACAATTAATCCATAGGGGTCTCCGGGTTTGTGTTAACTCCGTGGTCTGGCCTGTTACTGTGGAGGATTTGAGATTTTGAACAGATAAGCAAAAAAAAAGCCAAGATATTTAAAAACAAAACAAAAAAAAAAAGACAAAACAAAACCCAAACTTACTCTTCCTCTTTCAGATAATAATTAAAAAATAATCTAAAGACCCAGCTCCATTTTATTGACAGAACAGAGATAAGACAGATGAACTTCAGTCTCCTCCCCTTCACATGGCAGCCCTGGGGCCTGCAGGCCAGCTCTGCTCCTCTCCACCTACAAACAGGAAGCCTGGCATAGTGACCTTTTGTAGGTGGCTTAGGAGGGGAGGGGAAAGCACTTGCATATATCCATATATATAATTTTTCTTTTTTTAAACAAACTTGCATTTTACACATTTCTGTTAACAGTAGCCCAATCCTCAGTGTGGATTCTCACGTTACATATTTGTGCTAGAAGAGTAAAAATGCAGAAGCACAGTTTGGGTCCCCAGTTCCCAGTGAAGAGGGAGGGAGAGGCACAACCAGAATGTGGAGGTGGGACACAGCAGGGAAAGCATAAAAACAAAAATTAAAAATTAAAAAAAAAAAATTAAAAAAAGGGGTGGGGGTGGAGGAGGGGATAAAATAAGAACAAACCCAAGGGGCATTATTCCAGTCTAGGCACAAAAATGTTTCAGTCTCAAAATCTCTTTCTTGTAAGAATTCCAGGGCTTTTGAGGAGGGAAAAAAAAAAGTAACAAATTAAAACGAGGTAGCCAGACATCATATATATATTTATATATATAGAATATATTCAGCAGAAAAAAAAGTACTTAAAAATCCACAAGAACAGCAACTTCATATGTCTTTAAAAATAAAACCATGTAAGAAAATGAATACTGTAAAGGGGAGAATGAGTGAGGAAAACTGGGATCAATTACAGGATGTAAGCAAGGGATAGATGGGAGAGTAAGAGGCTGTTTTTGTAGCAGTAATTTTTTTTATGCATTTCAAAATAAAAACAGGTCACAGTATCTCAAATGAAGCAGAAATGAAGCTGGAGATTCTTCCTCATGTCCCCCAGGTAGAGAGGAGCGAGAACTCCTTTCTACCTGCTCACCCCCAACCCAGAGAGGAATGGATATGTGGCTGGATATGTCTGTCCCCGTTGCCAAGGAGGAGGAGGGGAGAAAAAGAGAGAATGATGAAAGGGAAGACAAGTCTCAGTAACTCTCAGAGTCCCCCAGTGCATGGAAAGGCTTAAGAGAGTGGGGTCTGTGTCCAGTCCCCAGAGACAGGAGAAGGAGGAAATGGTGTATTCATCTCCAGTGGAGAGATGGGGAGGGAGAATGGAGTGCCTGGACTTTTCCATTACCCATAGTGCAGGATGACATGGAAACATACTGACAAAAGGGGAGGCTGTAGCTATCGCTAGTCTCAGTGCAGTGGAGAACTGGAATAGTGGGAGGTTGTATCCACCCACAGCAGAGAATAACATGAAACTGGAGACTGAAGAGAGATTTAAAAGGGGGGAAAAAATCAATGTACCTAGGGAGCAGTATTTCTGTCACAGATGTGTTTACAGGGGAGGGGCAAGCACAGAGGTGGAATGGTTGTTTTATCAAAAGCTCTGTCTGTGCCCAGCTCAGGATGACTGGGTGGCTGGGTGCACAAGTGTAGCTAGGAAGCCTTTGCTGCTGTTAACTATTTTTTGTTCCCATCTCCATTTCCACTCTCCTTTATATAAACCAAAAATAATCTATTCTGAATACATGGCAGAACAAGGGTCTTTCTTTATCCATCCTTAGTGCTTGAGGGGATGGAATGTGGGAGTGGGGATAAAGAGGGGTGTCTCTAGCCCCAGTGCATAAGTGTGGGTTTCTACCTCTCCTGCAGGGAAGGATGCTGTGGGAAGGGAGAGGGCTCTGTCTCCCTAGCATGGAGCTTGAGGCATGACCTGGAAAATGGATAGGTGCTTTCTCTCTGTCCTCCTGGTCCCCCTTCCTCCTCCTCCACAGCAAGGATAGGTAGGCAGCACAGAAGGGTCGAGGATATACCCTCTGTGTTCCTCCCTGCGGTGCCAGAGTGCGTGGGTAGCATGTCTCTGTGCATGCCCCTCTCTCTTTCTCTCCTCCTCTGCAGCAGTCAGTCAGTCAGTCAGTGAGTCCCTCCAGAGGAGATGGAGGTCTCGGGGCACCCTCCTCCTCCTCTCACCTGACCTTCTCACTCTCAGTCATTTCCCAAAGTCCCAGGTTGAGCACCTTGAGGCAGGGCAGCTGGGTGATGCGCTCCAGGCCCCGCTTGGTGATGCGGGTGCAGCCGTAGAGGTCGATGCCCGTGAGCTGGCTGAGGTGTTCGGCGATGAGCTCCAGGCCCTTGTCGGTGATGCGGACGCACTGGCCGATGTTGAGGGTGCGCAGCCCGTGCATCTGCCGCACCATGCGGTTGATGCCCTCGTCGCTGATGTGGCAGGAGCAGAGGGACAGCGAGCGCAGCCCGTCGAGGCCCTGTGCGATGTAGGCTAGGCTCTGGTCCCCCACCTTGTCGCAGAAGGAGACGTCGAGGCCGGACAGCCGCAGGCTGCCCATGGCCAGGTGCATGATGCCCGTGTCGCTGATGTTGTCGCAGGAGCGCAGGTTGAGGCTCCGCAGGCTGCTCATGTGCGACAGGTGCAGCAGCCCCGCGTCCGAGATGCCCCCGCAGAAGCTGAGGTTGAGCTGGCGGAGGCGGCCCAGCCCGCGGGCCAGGTGCTTGAGCGAGAGGTCGCTGAGCTTCTGGCAGTCCTGCAGCGTGAGCTGCTCCAGGCCCAGGCAGCCCTCGGCCGCGCTGCGTGTCAGGCCCGCCAGGTGCCCGATGCCCACGTCGGAGAGGTGCCGGCAGGAGCGCAGGTTGAGGCTCTTGAGGCGCTGCAGGCCCCAGGCGATGAGCAGGAGGCCGGTGTTGGTGATGTTGCTGCAGCCTCCGAGCTCGAGCACCTCCAGGCCCTTGAGGTACTGGGCGATGCGGCCCAGGCTGCTGTCCGTGATCTGCTTGCAGAGGCTCAGGTTAAGCGAGCGCAGGGAGCTGATCTCCGCCACGAAGGCGTGGCTCAGCCCGTTGTCGGTGAGGTTGTAGCAGCCGCCGAGGTTGTGGG
>NW_005054326.1:301685-317865 GCF_000277835.1 Geospiza fortis | reverse complement strand
ACATGGCACAGGGTGCCATCCAGACGGCTCTTGAGTGTACAGAGAGGGAGACGCCACAACCTCTGTGGGCAGCCTGGTGCAGTGCACACAGGAAAGATGTTATTCCTTGTGTTCTGGAGGAATTTTCTGTGCGTCAGTTTGTACCTGTCGGCTCTTGTCCTATTGCTTGGTGTCACTGAGAAGAGCCTGGCTCCATCCTCTTGACTCATCCTTAAGATACTTATATTGATGAGGTCGTTCCTCAGTCATCTCTTTTTGAGGCTGAACAGGCCCATTTTTCTCAGCCTTTTCTCACAATAGCAATGCTCCAGTCCCCTCATCCTCTGTGTCACTCTTCACTGGGCCCTCTCCAGGGACTCCAGCACTCTCTAGTACTGAGCAGCCCAGAACTGGATGCAGTACACCAGGGCTGAGTAAAAGGGCAGGATCACCTCCCTTAACCTGCTGGCAGTGCTTTACCTGATACATTACAAGGTGGATGGTGCCTCACCCTTGCCTGCTGGAACGCTGGCTGCTGTGATGTGCAGCATGGCTATGAGGCAGTGTGACAGCCTTGAGGAGCAAAGTTTGGGAACTCTCTGTCCAGGCATGCCTGCAGGAGTGATAGAACAGGGCTGTAAACAGCTCAGAGCTGTGGGTAGCTGTCAAGGTTGCTGTACATCTCTGCATGGACTGGTTTAGGGCCTCTGAAATGGGAAATACAAAATCTTCTGAAAATGGCTTTCAGTTAATGGCCTCCTTGAACTAGCTCTGAAAATTGTTGAGGTACTCACACAAACCAAGCAATTTCCAGTGACTTCCAATAATTTCAAGAAAGAATGTTTGAAAACCACATTTCCTATTTGTCTATGGCCTTGTGTAGTGGTACCCATGTACATCCCAACACTGGGCAGTATTGCAGCAGTGTTAAAAATGGCTTAAGTTCTACCAGTGATCAGGTAAGGCTTTTCAAAACAGTTTCAGAAGAGCAGGACTGCCCTTTCTTTATAAAGAAAAAAAAAAGTTTGCATTTGTTCAACATGACAGGGTGTCTTTTTAATACTGTCTGGATGGCTGAAATACTGCACAAATCAGCCTGGTTACTGATGTGTTTGCTGTACTGATGCCTTCACTAACCCAAAGGAATAGGCTCTATTTTAATCATCATTTAAACTTGTCTGCTACAGAAGCATTCATGGTTCTGCCTTCACATACACATTCCATATTAGTGGATTCTGTTGACTACTTAGAGGTTAAACATTTAGGTTTCGCTCTGCTTTTTTCCTTCCTTTTTGCTTTAAGTTGGAGGCAAGGCGAGTTGAAGGACTCTGAGGCCCTGATCCTGCACTGAGTTCCCCATGCATATAAACATCACTATCAACATTCGGCTGTGGTTTGGCAGAGCAACAAAAGCCAGCAGTGCAGCTCCTATTATTGGCTCCAAAATGGGGTGGCCACATGATGTGAAGCGCTGACCTGGTATTCATTCACCCTGCCTGCTCGAGTTAATTCAAGAAGTTTTTGACAGGTTAACTTTTTACTAGCAGACTTTATGCCGGCTCAGGTGTCAGTGTGCTCAGCTCCAGCCAGATCAGGTATCGTCTGCACCCCTGTGCCTGGCACGTGGCCAGAGCAGGATTGGTGTTGGCCCTGCGTCCTGAGCTCTGGCTCATTCAGCAGCAGCCTGATCACATGCCTTGGCCTGATCCCGATGAAATTTGTACTCCTGGGGGATCCAGCAATGCACAGACCTGGTTTTAGTGATTGTGGAGCTGCAGTCACACACAGGAGCTGTACTGGGGTGTTGCCCAGTATGAATTACCTTTGTAGGATTATTTTTGCAGTTTGTGCTGTTAGGAAGTTGGTTAATAAGCAAAAGATTGGGGGCAATAGATTTTTTTTCTCTGCAGATCAGCTGTAGAGCATCACAACCGAAATGGAGAATTTCCGTGGAGTGAGGAGAAAGGTGTGGCATCTCACAGGCCTGTCGTGGCAGGGATTCCCTGTCTGGAGGCAGTGGGATCCCTCACAAGAAGGCTGAGTCCAGTAGACATCAGGCAATGTGTGAAGGAAATGTGGCACAGAAGTGTCTCGGTGATTGTTGCATTACTCATAACTGGCAAAGCTACAAGCAAGTTCTACAAGTCATTCTCAAAGCGTGCTAATGAAGGCTTTCACCATATTATCCCAAACTCAGCTGCAGAATCTTACCATGGAAATAATGTGGAATTTCCTCTCCCTAAGCCTTTCAAACCACATTTGAAGGGGAGCAGGAAAAGGTGTGCTCTTCAAGGCAGAAAAGCTTACCTGAAATATTTTTTTCTTTATATCTTGGCACGTTGTCTCTGTAATGTCTCTTGTGTGTAGCCAGCAGAAGTTAGAAATAGATAATGCATTTTCTTGAGGCACTAAAGTTCTCTTTCTTACTTCTTACATACTTAGACCATCTGTCCTTCCTTGTGAACAGTTAAGGTTTACATGTTGAGTGGAACAGCCTGGAATTTGGATTCGTAATCCTAATCTACTGTAGTGTTGATCTGGGGGAGAGGAAGGCACAGAAGTTACTATTCCAGCAGATTTTTATTTGCCAGTCTAAGTGACAGATGTTTGGAAATAGAGGTTTAGAAAAACAAAGTACAAAGTGCATGAAAAGGGCCAATTTATCACATGGTTGTTGGGTTGACTTTGTGTTTCCAGGAGTAAGGGAATATGTGCCATGTTTTTCATGATCTCATGTGGTATAAATAGGAGGTGGTAATCACCATGTGATAAACTGCATTTTATTAAAAATCCCTGCCTGTCTCTTAGGCACTCTGATGGCTGCTCCATCCCCCTGGAACCATCTCTAGCATTCCAGCTCCTCGAGCAGCTCCTGACAGCCATGCTCTCTTTTAGAAAGCACTTGCCAGATAAATGCTTCATTTTTTTTCCTCCAGTTACACCACTGTTCAGTGGAGGCTGTACAGTTTTGCTTGGCAGGGGTTCAGGAGGATTCACATAACTCACTCGTGGCTTCTATGATTGGAAGCAGCTTGTGCTGATAAAGCTGCACTGTTGTCCATCCTGCATCTCTTATTGCATGGTTGGGTATCACATCCACCAGGTCTCTCTCTAGCTCCCATCTCAGCCTGGCCTGGTTTGTTACTTTTGCCTGTCAGTTTGCAGGGTAAATTTTGGCTCAAGTTAGTAATTTAAGAGATAACAGAGTCCTTCCTTATCCTTACTTTTCTTCTGCCACCCTATTCCATGTGCTTTTTGCATTTTCACAGCTTCAGCTGCAGAAGGAAAAACTTGTGAATTTACGCACAGGAATCTTTTTAGCCTTTGGCTTTTTTTTGCCTCTGGGCAGTGCCTTTGGGACTGCAGAACAGAAGTGATGCAAAACCACTTGGACAATAAATCCCATGCCCAGCTAACCCTTCTCTCTCTCTTGATCCATTTAAACTTAGATGCAGCCACAGTTGTCCTTCACAAGTTGGCTTCCAGAACTTCTTAATCAGATTTGAAGCAAGACCACAAAAATCAACTAAGTTTGATACAACCCATGGTCTTAAACTGGGTTTAAAGTTGGTTTAGTGGAGCTTCTTCAAATTCAGTTTGGGGAATGGTTTTTTGTGTATGAATGAAACCAAAAGGGTCCTTTTGGGACTGTTGCAATAGGACAATAGTTAATGGTTTTAAACTAAAGGAGAGTGAGTTTGTACTGGATACAAGTTTTCTACTGAGGGTGGTGAAACACTGACACAGGGTGCCCAGGGAGGTGGTGGCTGCTGCGTTCCTGGAAATGTTAAAGGTCAGGTTGGCCAGGACTCTGAGCAACCTGGTCCAGTTGAAGATGTCCCTGCTCATTTCAGGGGGTTGGACTAGGTGGCCTTTCAAGGTCCCTTCCAAACCAAACTTTTCAATAATTCTGTGATTCTGTGTTGCATGTGTGCATATCTGTGTGCATGCACACACACATATATAAATCAGCATAGGGTGTTCAGTGAGTGGATTCCCTTTGGAATTCATGCTGGTTTTTCATTTTCATTTTTGTGATCTTTCATTTTTTGATCAAAGAATATAAAGAAAATATAACTGATAAGAGGTTTTATTGGAAATTTTAATACTCCCTTTTGCCTCTTGAGCTTTGTTGTGAAGACTAGGTCACTATGAACCTTTCCTTAAAAAACAAACTGGGTTTTTGTACTTTGCAGGCTTCATGTCTCTAATAGGTGCTACATGAGGATGTATTTTAGGATTACATGGTTTGTCCTGCACAAAGTAATTCTCATGTGCCATGTATTTCCTGGAATCAGGTGGTTTATTCAAAATACCATGTAGTGTGGATATGTGGTTAGATGCTGGGGCAAAATTCAGAGCTAATGTCTCAGTGCAGACTCCAGCTATAGATTAGAACCTTTTGGATTTGGGTATTTTCTTCAGGTCTTGTTTTTACTTCAGTCAGTAGCTGACAAGAACAGAACTCTGCTGATGTAAGGGGGAATGGTCAGAGGGTGTGAAGTGTGGGAGGACAGGATTATATTCCCAGTTTTGCTGTTAAATTGGCCAGCAATTGTTGCTGCTGTAACAGATTGAACCAAGCGTAAATGAAAGGATTGCTTGAAGAATCAAAACAATTTGTGACTGTCCAGACAACTCCCTCGAATGCCATGTGCCTTTCATGTCTGTCTGTCTGTCTGCTGCTGTGGGACAGGACTGTCTGGTGCTCAGAGCAGGTGACCTGGGCAATTCCCTGGTTTGGCCATGCATGTCCCACCCTTCAGGGCTTATGTGGAGCTTGGTATTCAATGGTTAAAATCATCAAAGGGAAAGTGCTTTGGGAGGGCAGGATGCAAAACCACAAACCTGAAGTGTTTGCAGTTCATTGTATTGTGTGCTATTTTAAGTCTTGGGTGCTATTTTGAGTGTTGGGCTTTGTCATTGCTTCGTTAGCAGCACCAAAGAAGATGGAGATGGCAGAAAATATCTGATGCAATCGTTATTATTAAAAGCAGTGGCACAAAAACAAAGAGACCTTTCAGGTGGTAATTGCTTTCATAAGCCATTCCTGGGGATTGAACTCTGAGACCTCTACAACTTGATCTAATAGGGACAGCCCCTGCAGTCACAGCAGAAACATGTGTGTCTGACATGCTGTGTGGTACCTGTTACAGCAGCAGGTCTGTGAAATCTTCCTTTGTAACAGCTGTTTAGTCCAAAAGCCAGCAGAGGTGCATGAATGCTCTGTGTGTGCAGCTGCACTGACAGCCAACACGTTCACCCTGGGATGGGGGAGATGCTGTGGGCAGAGTGGGTGCATCCCCTCTCTGCAGTCAGGGCAAATGTAGCATTACTGGCCTGTGAGTAAGGGGTATTTAGCTGTCAGAAGCTGCTGCCTGTGCTCTCTGTCAGAAGCTGCAAGGAAGAAAAGACATCAGTCTCTGGGCTTTCCAGTCAAGCCTTGCATGGCCCCCCAGAGTGAGGGCCAGGGACAAGTAATTCATATATTCTTGCCACAGTGAAAGGTAACCTCACAAGAGGGTGAGCTCAGCTTGGGGAGGGTACAGATGTAGCTGTGTGGCTCTTAAAACACAAGATTTTTGTACCCATGGATTACTGCAGCATTACTTTTGACTCCTCCCTCTCTGGACTGTGGCCACCAGCACATTTTCAGGTAGTAAATGGCATTCTAAAATTGGCAATTCACTTGAATTGGACCAAGTTATGTCACCTGCCTTCTGAGCACCGGCTCTGAAGTAAGTTCTTGGAGGAAAAGTGAAAAATAGGGCAATACTGTTTTGGAAACATGCTGTGAAAATGAGATTCACAGTTAGAGCTTGGCACAAAGGTGAGAGTTAGAAAATACAGTTTTGTAAGGAAGGCAGGCTAAAGACACAAAATAGAATGTTATATTTAATGGAAGATTTGGATTGCTTCTGGCCAAAGGAAGGTTACTGTAACATTTTAATCCTGGAAGTACCAGCGTAGTGACTGTTTGTGCTAAATTCCCCTGATTTTCTGAAAGTTATCTGATGCAACTATAATGGGTGCACGAAAATATGTTTGCAAAGGGATGTCCCTTTCAGAAACTTCTTTTGTTCTTGCTTCTGTTCTTGGGTTCATGTGGAAACTCTAAAACCCCATTAAGGCAATTAAATTCACCAACACGTGTTATCTATCTGTGCACGACAAGAATCTTGGAAATCCTCTCTGGAAACGTGGGGGTAAAATTAAGGGCAGGCACAAACAGGGCAGGAAGAAAGTATAGAGTTCACCATGCTGGAGATGGAAATATAAATGGGTAGAACAAGATCTGTGTTTTACACTTGTTCTTTCAACTTGTGTCTACACTTTTCGTTTTAAAAAAATCCATAATAAACCTGTGCCTACAGTATAATGTAAATTAATGTGTGACCAGACCCTACTCATGTGCAATGAGAATACAACTTTCTCTAGTTCTGATGGTTCCAATTTTTTTTTAAATGTGTGCATACAGAAAAGTACAAGCTAGAAATATGGTTTTTACTTCTGTTTTTTTTTTCCCAACATACATGCTGACTAAATTATGTGGAAAAGCCTCTTTCTTTGCACTGTTTCACCCCTGAGATCCAGTATTTTCCTAGTCTTGTCAGTGTTGTCGTTCCACGCTTTTTGCCAGCAATCCTGATCTGTGTTCTTTAGGTTTCTTTTGGAACAGTGAATCCTTTTGTGAGGAGATTATTCCTCGATGCCCTGAAGCAGGAAACATAAACAAAAGTCTTCAGATGTATTGAAAATATTTATAGAATGGCAATAATTGCCACAGGACGTGGGAAGCACCATGTAACTCATTAATAGTCCTTTGCATATCCATGTGGCAAAAGATGTCTGATCATGTTATGCCTACCTGGAGCTCTGTAGCATTTCAGGTTCCTTTGCAGGTTTTAGCCCTGCTTCATCCATGATGAAACGAAGCCCCAGAGTGTGTGTTCTTCATGGATGGGAAGTGAGTACCTGCAGCTTACCCTTGTTTGAAGTCTGGGGTGTTTGGGCTCTTGCTGTCTCATGCTAGGTGCCCAGAAGTGCAGGCATGAAATCAGGTTTTGGAAACTGAGAGCTGAATGACTTCCCAGCGTCACATGCTGGGTTTGTTGCAGGGCCAGGAATCCAGCCCAAATCTCCTGGCTCCCTACCCACTCCCTGAGCAGCAGGGCCAGTCCTCAGCTCTGTTTCAAGGGATCCTAGAGAGCGCTGGCATTTTAGCAAGTCAGCTGGCAACTCCACTCTGTTTTGTTTAGAATGGTTCACATTCTTCCATCTAATTCCCACACTGAAAATTTCCAGCTTCCTATTTTTCCCAAGCTGTCCCAGCAAGACATATTGAATATGCAGATATGGTGGCACACACGTGCTTTTCCTGAAGCAACCCTTCAAAGTTTCTTCTGGATGTTTGTTTTACTCCAGTTCCTGTAATCCCCAAAGTGACATTAAACAGATTTTTTTGTTTAACCTTTGTATGAAACTCTGTCTCTCTGTCCCTTTATTTGTAAGGATATGTGGTTTTAGTTACATTTTGCTACCTTCCCTTGTGTGTGGAGGAGACACTGTGTAAATGAAAACACATTATAATTGTTACACACCACGCACAAATGTCTCCTCAGACATCTCCCATGCATGCCTTCTCTAGAACATATTTTTGAATGTGCACATCACTGTGTTTTCAAACCCATTCAGGTAGTAAATAACTTTTTTCTCTCTACAAGTGTTCAGAAACAGGAGGGCTGTTCACTCAAAGTCTTGGAAGTGCATCTCAGAGGCAAAAGAAGTTGTGAGTGAGAGCAGGAGTAGGAGCCTTGCTAGCCCATTTCCTGATGCTGAATCTCTCTGTACAAAGCTGGCACTGGGCTTGACTGAAGAACTGCATGCTGTCAGCATGAGCAAAGTCAAGACAGTGAAAAAGCTGGCTTCTGCTTCAAGTGAGGAAGTTATTTTGCTGGAACAGCATAAACCCTTAATAGGATTTCTTGCTTCCCCTGCAGTGTAGAGACTCAGGCAATTCCCTCTTTCATCCTACACCTTGCCTGCTGCAAGGATGGTGCACATATCCTCAGACAGCAGCTTTCTGAGGGCCACACCTGCAAGCAAACCTCTGACCTCCATATGCAATGCAGCCTGCTTCCCTCTCCTGCAAGATGAGCAATTCCTATCTTCTCTGTGGATGCACTGAGGTTTTGTTGTTTGGTTTTGGTGGTTTTGGGTTTTTTTTTGCAGGACAAACACATTTTTCTTTGCAAGAACTTTGTAGTTGTCCAGTAAAACAGAGGTTGCATTCCAGATGTACAGCTGTTCCACCTACAGAAATTCCCTATCCCTGTCTAGTCCACTTACTCAATAGCATATTGCCAGAGAGAATAAATATGTTCAAGAGGTTGGGGAAAAAATCTCCAGGACTGTAAATGTTCTTTTGGATTGTAGTGTAAAATAGATAATTTTAATTTTCTCTATTTGAGTGGCAGTTGGAAGAACTCAACGTGCTGGATTTCTCCCACTGAATGTGTGTTTTCCCTTTAGTTTCAAGGGGAAAATAAACACTTTTTTTTTCCTTTTAAAAAAAGCCATTTCCTGTAGACTCTTCAGTTGTGTGTGGTAAGTTCTGCACAAGGTTTAGTGTGAGCATGGACTAAATAATAACAATAATTATTTACACATACTATTTAGTGTAAATAATTAACAATTATATACACTAATATCAAAATATCCAAATACCTTTCTGAAGTTTGCAGGATCATAGTGATCCTAATTGGGCAGGCTTATCCAGCTTAGCTGCACCTGCTGTGAGAACAGGGACTTCAAATCCATATTTGAAGGGCTGCAAAATGTGGGTGTTACAATCTGAACTCTCAGAACAACTCAGGGCCAAATTCTCTGGTGCCAGTCATTCATGGGCTTGTACACTGCTTTCTGAGTAGATGAGGTGTTAGATAAGCACCTACTTTTCCCAGATAATTTAACCCCTTGGAGTTAAGTTTCTGGTGGCTACAACATTTTTCATGTCCAAAGCAGGAAAGGAAAAACACAGTTTTCCACAGGCACCTCTGAAATCTGATTCCTTGTTTTGAAGCCTAGGTGTGGGCTGAGCTATTTGGAGGATGAAATTGCCACTGGTGGAGTGCAGGATGTGCTCAGAAAGCCTCACCATGGGTGGAAAGTCAGTCTGGTGACAACTTGCACTGGCTGTGTTGATGTAAAGCAAGTTTTGATTTTGGTTAGCCCTGCTGGGCAGGCAGAGCTGTGGGAGGAGGAGATGGATGCTATTCTAGTGTCTGTACCAAAATGTCACATTAGAGTTCATGTTGGCGAGAGAAGCAGGAAAAAAGCACAGCTTTTTTTGGAAAGCTTTTGGATAGCTTTGGCAGTTAAAATATCTATATAATATGCTTTGAAAACTGAGGCAAATTCAATGAAAATGAACAAATTTGAATAAAGTGCGCTAGCAGCTTCAGTTACTTTTCCAGTTGTTCTTTTTTCCTTTTTGGGAAGGATTTACAAAGCAGCAAATGCCGGCACAAATACTGGAAACTTCATCTCTTATCAATCAGGTAATTTTACGCAGAGCCATCTTTCAAGCTAATGCTTTGTTATCAGTTTTTTAACACACTGATTTTTTTTTTCCTTTTTTTGCTATCGTGTTCTTGCACTTCAGGCCTTGACCTGATAACACAGGGGCTTTGGCAGCATCTTAGCTTTGTGTAGTTCCTGTTCAGGAGGCTGATGTTCATTCTCTGTGCAGTTGTGCCCTGGGCCTGTGGCAGTGAACTTAAGATCTGTAACAGGATAACTTCATGTTCTGCAGTTCAAATTGCACGTAAGTGATTGGTGCTAGAATGAAGTTGAGATATAAAATAATCTCCTTTTTGGTACAAATGTATATGCAGTCTATTCCCCAGACAGTTTGAATAGGTTTAGCTTAAATCTCTTGCACCCAGAATTAACAGGAAATTCCTTCATTGAAGTGTGACGGTATAGAAGATAAGTTCTGAAATTGGTTAAATTGTTGTCATCTCCTGATATAGACAGGGCTTTATGTGTGGTGCTTCAAACTTTACTAAGTTTATTTTTAATATAAAACACGGTAAGCATGCTTGAAGAAAAAGTTTTTTTTCTCTTTGGTTTGGAAACTGTTTGTGAAAACTATGAAGATGATGCAATTATACACTTGGGCATTATTCCCAAAATGTTCTGTATTTGAATCCACTGTATTTGAGCAGGAGCGACATTTAATTGACAGCAGAAGTATTTGATGGTTGAAAGAATGGAGAAAGCAAACAGATTTTAATTTTGATCCCAATTCAACAAAAATGAGTAGGGATATACTTACTTTCAGGCACCTGGTTTAATGCTTTACTGAATGGACTAAATCTGCACCACAGTTTTACTGTTTTCAACCTGTCACTCAGCCCCTCCTGCACCTCTCTTTCCCTTTCTGTAAGGTAAAGGAAAAATAGTGGCTGTCGGGGTTGTGGGGTCTAAGGGATGGGTGTAGGTGCTTGCTTTTAAATAGAGGATGCTAAGAAGGTTTCAGTTTGTGATTATGGATGGTTGCTGAAGCCCCAGAAACCCTGGTATTATAGTAGTCGTGGGAACAAGAAGTGCAGAATTTGGGCTAGACATGTCCTGGTTTAGGACTCTGGCTCTCAACTGAGGCTGCCAACATGCAAATAGATTTCTCATGTAAAATGGAACTGGATGGCTTGGATCTGTCCATGGGAATATCACAAATGTGGAGACTTTCCAGACAGCTATATACCTGCAGGGATGGGTCTGTGTTGCTTCTTTCTCGATTTCAAAAAAATCTAAATCAACTTTGTTTCAGCATATGCAGCTTCTGCTGAGTCTCTTGCACTTTTCTTTGGGACAGCTTGTGCTGGTCTCAGTGGACCAGGCTGGCTCAACACTAGGATTTAATCTGCTGTGAGAGTGAGTATGAGTACCACAGAATCCCTTTGAGAGGAAGGAGGATCATGTCCTGATTAATCTTTGGAGTTTGCTTCTTTTCTTGTAGCGGGTGAGATGGTCTTGCTCCAAGTGAGCTCATTTGCCTGTCATGAAATACTGTGTTGAAAATGACAGTGTTCATTAGGCTGTACATATATGTTGTATCTTTCACAAATGAGAAATTGTTTTATTCATAGAACCATTATCCTTTGTACATATTCTGGGTTTAAAAGGCAAAAATGTTTAGTATCTGGCTACTTTTGTTGTCTGCTTTATTTGCAAGCTTCCTCCATTCTTGCTCTCCCTCGTGAGGCACTTCAGGGACAGCTGTCACTGAGTCTGCTGAGACTGGCAGGTATATCTTGGCATTTGCTGCACTACATGCCCTGGTGACAGTGAGGCTGAATGTCATTGGCCAGGGGAGTCATGGAAAAATGAAAGGGCAAGGTAGTGGTGAAAGGAAATCTGGATCTGTCAGCAGGGGTGACAGGTGATGAGATGCAGAAAAAGGTACTGCATGA
Source organism: Geospiza fortis (assembly GCF_000277835.1). Taxonomy (NCBI): domain Eukaryota; kingdom Metazoa; phylum Chordata; class Aves; order Passeriformes; family Thraupidae; genus Geospiza; species Geospiza fortis. The sequence continues at coordinate 306,409 of NW_005054326.1, read as the reverse complement.
GCACATCAGGAGATAAAACTGAGTCTGTAAGTACCAAAAGAAACAAGCAGGAATAATGTGCCTTTCCAGCAGAGACAGACAGTGCGTAGCAATTCAGTGAGGCGAGGCAATGTCAGGACAAAAGGGCAGACATGATACACTTTAGGAAGGTTTTATTACGCCTTCTATAACACCCCAGCTATGTCTGGACCTATGGAGGTGGCTCCAGTTGCTGGTTAAGTAATAATTGCAATACAAATAAATGAATGCATTTAGATCTGGGAAGGTTGACACCAGCCCAGCAATGTGGTGGTACAGTGCTGGGAGAGGACAGGCTGGCAGCAGGGGAGCAGCACAGAACCAGACTAGTCAGGGTGTGGTGAGATAAAAGATGATTTAGGTTTCTGTGTGAAGACTGCAATTAACCTTCAAGTGATTTTGGCTTTTTTTTTCCTTTTTTTCTTTTTTCTTTTTTTTAATCTACACTCCCTCTAAAACTGGTTCAGCTGAATGGGCAAGTGTGTGACTTTAATGAGATTCCTGAAGTCTTAGTAAGAGCTGTGGTTAAGGCCTGTCTGCCAGAAGCAGATGGATAGCAGGACGTTATGATACATCTCTTGATGCTGTCAGCAGCAGGTCCATGGCACAGAACCAGAGGGCAGGGATTCCCCTTGGAGCTGCACATGGAAAGCCTCCTTCCTGGGTGTGCTGGTTTTGGCTGGAGTAAAGTTAATTTTCATCATAGTGGCTGGTATGGGGCTGTGTTTTGGATTTGTGCTGAAAACAGTGTCGATAACTCCGGGATATTTTGGTTATTGCAGAGCAGGGCTTGCACAGAGTCAAGGCCTTTCCTGCCTCTCACCCCAGCCTGCCACTGAGTGGGCTGGGGGAGCACAAGGAGTTGGGAATTGATCCCAACTGGCCAAAGGGATACCCCAGACCACATGAAGTTGTGCTCAGCAATACAAGCTGAGGCGAGGAGGAGGAGGAAGAGGGGTTAAACCATGACACTAGGCAGTGCATCTCTACTGGCTCCTTAAGCAGAGGAGACTCTACTTCAGTGAATATCCTTCACATCTTGAGAAGTGTCTTGTGTCAGAGAAAGCACTAAGTGTTTCTGGATGCACTGGGCATTGTGAGGCGTTAAAAGCAAGCATTGAACTCCAGTCAAGCTGCAAGAATAAACAGGAACTCAAGCTCTTGATCATTATAGCAAGAATGTATGTCCAGCTCTCCCCAGACCAGAAGAAATTAGACAAGTTGCAGAAATGAGGAACATTGGAGTTATGTGGAAGTGATGTTTTCTTTCAGCACTCCTTATAGTTCTCAGTAAAGATCTGTGTCACATTTGGGGACATCCTGAATTTTTAAGAAACAATAAGGGTAGGACAAGGAATTTGCATGAGTAACCTTCCCTTTCTCATTTATCAGGGCTGTCTTCCAGCAAGGGTTCAGCTCTTTTCACAGTCTGCCAAATCTTTGCAAATGATCTCATGGATGTGACCTCTCTTTCTTGGAGTCTTGCAGCTTCCCTCCAGCAAACATGGCAGGGACAGTGTTGAGAAAGCAGTGATAGCTCTCCAGTTGCTTCACTGTGACTTTGGAAACTGGATGTGTAAATTTATGCTTCATGCACAGTTGTCACCTCTGAAGAGTGAACAAAGGCAAACACAGGTACAAATTTCAGGCAGCCAGCCAACACAGGAGACAGTTGCCTAGGGCAGCAGACTGTTGAATGCAGCAGAATGCCAAGGCTTACAAAGATGAAGGCTTGCTGCCACTGCTCTGCCCTCTTAGAAGCATTAGACCTTTAATCTAAGGGTTGAGATTCATGTCCTGTTTTCAGGCAACAGCTCCTTACTTGGCCCAGGTGATCCTTAGCACTCTGGGTGCAAGCATCAGACCTGCAGTGCTCAAGCAGGTTCGCTTCTGCTGTTTGAGTGATCCATGCCCACTGGAGGGGGTGGGATGGGACCTTTTTCCACAGAAGTAAGAGCAACCTGTGGTTTTGGAGTTCTTCCTCCTGCTCTTCTTCTTCTTCCTCCTAGTGAAGCAGGGGTGGTCTGAGTTGGTGTGAGTGGGCTGTTGCAGGGGAAGGATGGTTTGGGGTGAAAGTGGGAGTCACTTGGTTGGGGAAGGATGGACAGGGATGATGGCCAGGAGGGGTGATGTGCCTGCAGTGAGGTTGGGCTGTCCTACCTAACGCTTCCCTGACTCCATTCATCCCAGTCCACCAGCAGCCCCGCTTCACCCTATCTCTCATCCTCACAAAATTTCACTGATGTCTCCCACCCAGCCCTGCTTGAGCAAACAACTTCTCAAAGCTGTTTGAACCTGTCCTGCAGTTGGGCTTAAAAAATAACTCAAGCTTTTTTTTTACAAAATCAAAGTCTCGCATCCAGGATTTTGGTGGCAAGTAGAAACAGATGAAAGAGGTGAAGACCATATTCTTCAGACCACCAGGCAAGTGCTTTTCAGCTTTTGGTGTGGAAGGTGCTGGTTGAGCCTAAATCCCTGCAGCAATGCCTCACCTGCTATTATCACTGTATCTGAAGTCATAAACACAGCCAGTGAAGAAATTATTTCCAGCACCTTAAAAATTACTGACTTCCATAATTCACATATTAGCTCAATGGCAGTTGCTTTCACCAGCAGCAGATTTTAGGTAGAATTCAGAGTTTGAGATCTCTCGTGCTGAAGGAACTCCTTTAGTTGCTACCTTTGACAAGATATTAGGCTGGCTGCATAAGCTATCTTATCCCATACAGCAATACTTATGTCTTGTGTTTCAAAATAAGATGACAAGCACTTGCTTGTGTTGGTTGGCAGTCAGGTTGCTGCCAGCAGTATTCATAACACTTTACTGTTATTAATCATCGTCTGTCTGCCTGTGCATATTAATATTTAACACGAGATATGCCATTAATGCCATGTGTTTCTGGACCAAGTTTCACGTGAGCATCTCCCAGGCTTTCCCAGCTGGAAAGGTTTTAGTTTCCACCACGCCATGGTGCTGTCAGTGGGCCACCAGTGCAGGGCTGCCTGCTGGTGTGTCCTGGCTGTGCACATGTGCTCAGAGAAGCTCACATGGACATTGACATCACCTGTATTTGTGGAACTGCCTCATCAGCTGCTGCCGTCTCACATTCCTGGCTGGGAGAGGCTCCCGGGCGGCTCGCCATGGTTTACTCCTTTCTCAGAATCCGCAGGGTGAGGGCAAAGCCTGGAGATACACTTCTCCCATCATGTCATCTATTTACATGGCACATGCCTTGTGTGTGTGTGAGACAGTGAGGGCTTTTATTTTTTTCCCCCTGCCCTAGTTGTTCTTTCTGGTTGTGGCGAGATGGAAAGGTGGGACGCTCTCATCTCTGCCAGCGAAAAGGTTTGCTGTATCTGAGGCTGGCTTGGAAATTCTTTAGGTGACATCACACCATGTCTGTGCAGACTCATTGTTTGTCATGGAAAAGCCATTCATCCATACATAACTTCCTTCCTCCCCAGACTCAGGGAGATAAACTTTCCATTCTGTCTATTCCCTACAGAAACAGACCCAAAACATGTATGCGTGGCTATACACACATACACCTCGCCATCCCTCCGTCACGCTTGTGGCTGTGGGAGGAGGGAAAGGGAGGATATAGAAGATGGGAATAAAGTCACCCTGTTTTCTTCAGACATGGATCCTGCTGTGCCCAAGCAGTAAAACTCCCCTCCCACTGAGGTGCTGGGTCGCACAAGGCTTTTTTGTCCTGAGGCTAATTCTGGCACTTGCAGCCCCACATCTGCCTGCCAGGTGAGATGGGCCACCAGCTGCAGGTACAGCACATCTGGATGGGGGAGGAAGCGAAGCGTGCTGCAAACAAACACAGCAAGTCCACCGTGGCGGGTGCAAGGAATTCGATAAAAAATATACTTCAGCAGTCTGGGCTGCCGAGGCTGGTGATTCATGTCTCGGGTGCTGCTCCCGAGGCAGACGGCAGGGCTGGGTACTCGTGTGCCCCGCAGCCCGGGGGGACTCGCACATCCCTGCGAGTCGTGCCTTTGGGGACCTGCTGCTGCAGGGGCAGGGCTGGGGGGACGGCAGGCCTGGTGGGGAGGCCGGGGCAGGAGGGGCATTTTCCGTGGAACAGAGGTGGGAAGCGTGTGGTGCAGGGTAGGACAGGACAGTGGGAAGCCTTGTAGAGATGGAGGCAGCAGCGGTAGCGTCGATGGTGTGATGAGGTGGCCGTGTCCCTAGGACATGAAGGAGGCAGGGTGTGAGGAGCACGTTTGAAGTACCTGCACGGTGCAGGACGCCTGCATCTGCTTTGTGCCCGTGTCTGGGACAGACAGGGCTGAGGAGCTGCCGGATTGCCCTGCCTTTGAGATTAGCGGTGACTCCAGTGGGGAAGGGAGAGGGTGTTTGGACAAGAGGAGCCTTTGAATGTTTTCTCCTGTCCTTCTCCCCTGCCCATAAAGCCGTCATGCTCCGGTGCCAGCCCTATCCGCACTGGTCGCTGGCGGCCCGGCCGAGCCTCGCAGACCCCCGCCCGGGACACGGGGCTGGGGCGGTGGTGTGGGGCCCTTCAGAGGCTGTTTTGGGGAGGGGGCCGCTCATTTCCGAGCCGCCTGTGCATCACCAAGGCAGCGGGGCCAGCGCGGCGCTTTGATGTGCCCCGCCGGCTCCCGCACACCTGCGGCCGCGGGGCTCACGGCACCGCCGGGCCGGGGCGCGCTTCAAAGGCGGCCGGGCCGGGGGCCGG
>NW_005054326.1:278383-301162 GCF_000277835.1 Geospiza fortis | reverse complement strand
CTCCTTTTGTAGGGGCTCGCTGAAATGCCGTCCGGGCTTTAGGATGTAGGGAATGCGTAGGGAGTGGATGGGTAAGGTTTCCTACCCGCTGCCAAAAGCCCTGGGAGCAGCCGCGGAGCCCCTTCCCCCGAAGAGCGGAAAATAGCCTGGCTCCAAGGCAGCAGGCATCGCTCGCTGGCGCTGTGTAAAATAGCTGCTGGCTTTCTTCTGCAGGGAAAGTGCTGAGCTTTCTCTCTGCCCCCTCCCCATCCCGGGTGTTCTCTGTGTTTAAACTCGGGTTACAAGCGAACAGTGTTACTCCCGCTAGAGCCCTGGAAAAGCCTCGCATCTGGCAGAGCTGTGGAGGGAGGCGGCTGACATGAGAAATGCGCCCGGGCTCCCGGAGCGGAGCTGGGCTGGGCTGGTGGGGAGAGGTGTCGGACGCTTCGCAGAGGGGGCCTCTCCCTCCACACTCCCTGGGATGTTTTTCTCATCGTAGGTCTTTGGCCATGAACCCCATCCAGAGGCCTGAGATGTATATCATCGGCGCCCAGCCGGTGTGCAGCCAGCTGCCGGGGCTGTCCCCCGGGCAGCGCAAGCTCTGCCAGCTCTACCAGGAGCACATGGTGTTCATCGGGGAAGGGGCCCGCAGCGCCATCAAGGAGTGCCAGTACCAGTTTCGGCAGCGGCGGTGGAACTGCAGCACGGTGGATAACACTTCCGTCTTTGGGAGAGTCATGAAAATAGGTAGGAGCACCTGGAAGTACAGAAGTACACCCAGCAGTACAGGGATGTGCTGGGCCACTCTGTCCCGTCCATCAAATGCACACGCAGGAGTGATGAGCCCCATTAGCGCGGCTCCTAAAGCTGCCTCTAACGAGCTCTCCCATTCCCGGGTGTGCAGGCGCTGCCCGAGTGCTGCCTGTGCCTGGCTGGTGGCACCGATGCACCTCGGCCACAGCAGGAGGCAGCGGGGGGGCGAAGGGGACACAGTTTCTTTTGGGGGGAGCCCGGGAAGGTCAGGAAGAGGAGGGCTGCCTCTGTTTGGTGGTTTTCTTTAAAGGTAATGAGGGAAGAACCCGGAGGCAGGAACAATGGCCCCGTGTTATCGTTCCCAACATCTCGGACGGGGAATGCAGCCCTGAGATGTGGGAAATATGGACTCTCCGGGCATGGAAATTCCCCCAGTTCCCCGCACTGCCACTTTCTGTGTAAACCTAAGAGATTTTTATAATTCCTGCCCTGCTGGCCGTAAAAGGCGCATTGACAGGCCATTGCTGCACTTGAATTGAGGTGTGACCTAGCTACATTGTCCCAGCTCCTTTTGAAATGCAGTCATCTGATGGCAAGAAACTGAGAAATCCGGGCTCGGTTTGATATGTCCGACAGCCAGGCCAATAAAGAAAAGGTGTTAAAACAGCCACACACACACACACACACACACTCTCCCTCACTCTCCACAACCCCTGTCTGAAGGTTTTGTTTCCCACCCACAAAGCCAATCATTTACACAGAAGAATCAGAACTATTTCTCGGTTGTGAACTCGAGGGATGGAAAAAGACCTTCAGCTCCTGTACCCCCAGTATTGCTCACACTGGTTTTGGCTTCACTCTCAAAAGAACTGCATGAGCAGCAGGACACGGAGAGACAATGCATCTTTAATACCTCTGGGGCGTTTAAGAGATAGGGCACAAAGTCCTGTGATCTCTCCTGTTTGATCCTGAAATTCATGTGTCACCCTAGAGAATTCTAGGGATATTTCTGCATGTGTTACTCAATCTTGCAGAATTTCTAATTCAGCACACCAAAGCTGTTCTAATTCCTCCCTTTCTGCCCAGCTCATACCCCAACAGTTCTTCTCTGGGGTGCTCCCCTGGGAAATGGTGTTTCCTGGAAATTCTTCCAGTTCCTGACACACATCCAAGGCATCTGTGCATCCTTGATCTCTGTGATAGCAAGGGTGGTGGCCAGATGGGGCTGTATGCAATCCCAGATTGTTAAAACTTGTGCTCTGGGGGATGAAAACTGAAATTTCATCCACCAAAAGACAGAAAATACACCTCCATGTCTCCTTTCTGATGTCACTCCTTCACATGTAACTTCTCCTAAAGAATGCTGTAAATTTCAAATCCCCAGAGAAGTACTTGTGACACCACAAGGATTCAGTTAAGTAGGAATCTCCCCTTTTGGAGCAATCCTCATTCTCCAGCAGCTTCCTGCAACTCTGGGTTAGTGTAGTGAGAGGGTCCACACGTGGACAAGAGAAGTAAGGGTGAAGCAGGAGAGAGCAAAGATCAGAGCTGAGGGATGAAAATCTGTCAGGAAGAATCAGAATATGTAGAGGAAGAAGGAACTAGAGTGGATAGTGGAATTGGGGGGATTTCTCCTCACTAAAATGAATTTGATCCTATGAGTTAAGATTGGGAGTAGATTTCTCTGTGTTTTAATGGAGTTGTTGTAGGTGTGTGGTGCGTCTGGCCACTAGTCCTGCTCCTGCTGTGTGGTTTGTGTGTGCATGCATTTTTTGAGTGCTGTTGTATCTGTGGTAGGAATCTGCTGGTGGCAGTGTCTGAGGTGGCTGCCTGCAGTTGCCCACTCTCTGCAAACCTGTCCCAACAGAATTTTGGAACCATTCTCTGCTCAGTTAGAGCACATTCAGATGTTTATGCTCCAGCACCAGGCTGCACAAAAGAAAGATGTCACTAAAGGTGTCCTGGGGTATTCCAGGATCTGTGGTGATTCATGGCTGTTATCTGTGTCAGTGATAAGCTGCTGTGGAGAGAGATGCTGCCTCTCCTCTTTTTTATAGCCTCACCTTCCGCTTTTACATTTTCCTACTCTGTAATGAATCATTGCTTATCATTGCAGCAAAGAGATTTTCCACACTGGGGAAGAAGACAAAGCCTTTCAATCTCTTAGGTTATGCCAGATATAAAGTCATTCTTCCCTGGGTTCATACTGTGTGTTTGTCTCCTGTTTTCAACCTCTGAGCCCCAAATCTGGACCACAGCCCTTTTTCTGTACTCTGTGCCAATGGCACGAGAAAGGTCTGGAGACCAGAATATCTGCCAGAGTGCACAGACATGCCAGATTGTTGTGGGGAGGGAGAGGAAGGGAGATAAGAAGGACCCAGAAGGTGCAGAGTGTGCCAACAACCCTTGCTGCCCACCCACCGATGTGAGCATGGCACATATTATGGGATTTCTGGAGCTGCGCTGGGTTGTGAGTGGGGAGGAGAACCTGACTTGGCCAAAGCCTGGGAGATCCGTGTGAGAGCACTTAGAAACCTGGAAGATCAGTTTCCTTTCCCCTTCAGAGAACTTGACTCTGCTCAGGAACAGGAGAGCTGGTTGGTCTGTGTTTAATCATTACACCTTCATTTTGTGCTTTTCATGGGAGTGAGGCAGTCCAGTGATACACAGCTTTTGGAGGGGCACCCGTAGCACTGGAGTAGGCTGCTTTGGAGCATTGTTTTCTCCTAGTGTTTGTGTTGTTATGAGACTTGCTCTTAGCTTTTAAATGGGTTTATTCAGTAACAATATATAATGATGTAAAAAATTATTCTTCCAAAGTTGCTTCCTGTTCTGTCAATACAGGTTTTAGGCTGCACGTGTGTGTGTATATAGCTCTTTACATTATATACAGACATTTGAGGGGGAGAGGACAGAGCACCCCAAAAGGTCATGTTAGAATTTCCTCAGGGGAGGAGCGAACATATCTCCTCCAGAGGAATCCTAAATGCAAGGCTGGGGTTTCCAGGTTAGTCCAGTCATTTCTGGAGCCAAAGATCTTATCTCTTCTGCCCTTTCAAATGCTAAAGGGGGAAAAAAAGAGAAGACAGTCATAAAAGGAGAGAACAAAGAGAATTTTTTTTCTCTTGTTTTTCTTCGAGATCTTTGGGGTAATGCTTTTAAAAACAACGAGCTGAAACGAAAACTTTTCCACTAAAAAAGTTAAAGCGACACACTTTTGTGTCCCCCGCGCTCCCGGCGGGCGGGCACAGGAGGGCAGCAGAGCTCCGCCGAGCTCCCGGGGCCCGCAGCCGGGTGGATAATATTCGGGAATAACACCCCAGTTCACAGAGATGGTTTTCCAAGTATTTGCTTTGTGGGCAGCAAGGTGGAGGGGAGAACCTCACCCTGCTGTGACTTGTTCCAGCCTCTTGTCCCGCCACCATCCTCAGCAGCCTGAACAACTCGTGCAGATGCAGGGGCTGCACACTGAGTTGTGCTGCTGCATCTGACAGGTGGAGACTGTTAAAATGTGGACAGTAAAAATGTAAATCCCTGTGTCTTTTCAGGGGTCTCAGTCAGGCTGTAAGGATGCTAAGCACCTGGAGCCATGCAGTCTCTGTTGCACGAGCTGTCGCAGTGTGAGGTCCTTTCCTGTGCATGTGTTTTGATCTCTATAGACAGGGAAGTGCTCTCCTTCAAAAGGATGATTGGTGTGTCCTCAGGGCTTTCTCCATACAGGTAGGGGCAAAACTGCACATTGGACTGTTACCTTAAAAGACTCACAACATGGAAAACAAACTAGATGAGTGAAAGCTTGATTTTGGTTACTGAATTTTGGTTACCCTAACTCCCTTACAGATCAGTCTCATCTAACTTGCCTCAACTAGTAGTCACTCCTCTGTATCTCTTGGACCAGGGAGGTTTGGTGAGCATAGGTCTCTTCTAATGACCTGAGAGTAAGGACCTCCCTTCTGTGTTATGTGTCCTGTAGCATTTTATCAGCTGTGTTCCAGAGCAGAAACCCTTAGTGTCCATCTCTCATTTAGGTGGGGTGAAAAATCCTAAGTTTTTCTGCCAGGTGGGTGCCATTTACAGCCTTGCCTTTGTCTTGGGTCATTACCACTAAGCTGGTGATAAGCTGCTATTAATTAGGGATTGTCAGCACGTGCAAATTGGAACGAGAGCACACCAAATGTGTCAGCTCAGCCCTGCTGAGGGAGCTGGCACTGGGAGCCTCCTGAGCTGGTGATAAACTATGCTTTGAGGGTCTGCCCTTTGAAGTCAGCAAAATTTGCTTGAGAGCATCTTGCTGGGGTTTGGTGTAAGTAGCCCTTCACAATTAGATTGCTTATTCTAATGAAGCTTTGGCAGTTGTTCTCTTTATCACCTGCAAGTTTGGTGATGAGCACAATGGCTCTGAAGGTGTTGGTTCAGCTATTTATTAGACGTGTGGTGAGAGTGCAGGTGTGGATTGCCTCCTGGTCCCTCTCCCTCTCTGCAGACACTCAGCACTCGTGGTGCTTGGCCTCATGCAGTGCTCTGGCTGTGCTGGTGCCCGGGTCACACTGGGGCTGAATCCCTGCCAGGAAAACCGAGCTGGAGACCTGATCCAGCTGCATAGGGCATGCATGCCAAGCAGGGCAGTCCCTAGTAAATCTGCTAATGGAAAAGTCTTTTCATTTATTATGGTCTACATGGGAGTTTTACTTCTTCCAGCTCCGTGGTTCTGCAGGCAGTGGAAGAGCCCCTGCCTTGATGTTGCAGTGTAAAAATGAGTTTCCTTCACTTTGTCTACAAAAAATTTTCAGCTGACCTTATGTAAACCGAAATAAGTGCAATGAAGAGGAGCCCACAAAGACTGCATGTTCCAATTAAATGAAAGCCATTTCAGAGCAGCAACTGGCTTAAGCAGAGTACTCCTTTTGCACAGACCCAACCTCGTTACTTGTTCTTAATGATTATTGGCAAATGCAGTGGCTAAGTCAGCAGCTGGATTTTCAGCAAGTGAGCAACCTTCCTGCTGGTTGAGAGTTTCCTCCAGGCTAGAATGAAAGGATAAAAGGGTCCACACGTGGAGTAGAGAAGTAAGGGTGAAGTAGCATAAAGAAGAAGGGTAAGTGAAGGGGAAAGAGGATGAGCAGTCCCTGCCTCTGGAGTTGCAATCCAGAACGGGATGGATCCCTTGCACTTGACCATCACACCCTTTAGTTCCAGTAGATTCTGTGCACCTTCTCAGGAGCCTATTTGCACGCTCCTGGCTGTGTGTAGCCCACAGAATGAGACCTGTGTGGGGTTAATTTGCTCTCCCCTCTCTCGCAGGCAGCCGAGAGACCGCTTTCACGTACGCGGTGAGCGCGGCCGGCGTGGTGAACGCCATCAGCCGCGCCTGCCGCGAGGGAGAGCTGTCCAGCTGCGGCTGCAGCCGCACCGCCCGGCCCAAGGACCTGCCCCGGGACTGGCTCTGGGGCGGCTGCGGGGACAACGTGGAGTACGGCTACCGCTTCGCCAAGGAGTTCGTGGATGCCAAGGAGAGGGAGAAGAACTATGTGCGAGGCTCCGAGGAGCAGGCGCGCATGCTGATGAACCTGCAGAACAACGAGGCTGGCCGCAGGGTAAGAGCGGTGCTGGACCTTTCCTTTGTCTCAGAGGGACAGTCAGAAGGGTGGAGGTAGCTGAGTATCAAATTCCGTGGGGTTTGATGGGGGATAATCCAGTGATGCCCCAGTAAAAGCATACAGTCGTGTTTTCTGCATTTTTGCAACTATTACAATGTTGACAGTATTACGGTTTTAAAGTCAGGTTTCCATTTCCAGTGAATTTTGGGGTCTCTTGAGATACTGTATGGCACACATATGTAGGCATTTAAGCTGTTTCCAAATAAACTAGGTGCTGTTACGGCCCATTTTTAAGGTTTATGTCTAAGACATTAGCTTCCCAGAGCTCTGAGAGTAACAGGCTGGTGGTGATAAGAAGAACCTTTTGGCACGTAGAGTTACAGAATCACAGAATAATGAGGTTGGAAGAGACCTCTAAGATCATCGAGTCCAACCTATGCCCTAGGTGTTTTCTACTACCATCATTTAGATTTTTGGGAATATAAGGCTAGAAGCCTGGCTATCTCTGAAACTCAGGCCTCGTTCAGTTACCTTGGCATTGGGCACAATAAATAGTTTGCTTTTAGGTGGCAAACATTTTCTGAGAAGATTCACACTTGTGATCTGAGGACCCCTAGGGATGGAGAATCCATCACTTCCCTTTGTAGTATGATACCAGCATTAATGACTGTTTCAACTCTGAACCTGATTATCATTTGAATGTATCTGACACCAGCTTCCAGTCAGTTCTTTTTGTGACTTACAGCTAAATCCAAAACCTTCTTAGTAATCACAATTTCCTTGGCATACAAGTATTTATCTACTGTAATTTATTCACCATTCTTTCTTGACAAACTAGATTGAGCACTGAAGACTCTCTCAGTGCTCAGTCTCTCAGAGGTTCTCATCAGCCATCAAATCATTTTCCTGTCACTTTAGTGTACCCTTTCCAATTTTCCCATACCCCTTTTGCATGCATTCAGTGTGTGCACTTTTGCTTTTCACACAATTCCTCTGTCTGTGATTAATAACCTGGAAGGTGTAGCATCATTCATATGCAGTGCAGCTGTGTAATCCTGCCTCTTTCCAAAAGTAGAACAGGAATACTAACTTGAACGTTTGTGCATTTTCCCCAGGGTGTTTTAAATTTTTATCATTCTTCCCTAGAAGTAAGCTTTTCAAAGGTTAATTTTACTGCTAATTCATTTAAAAAATCCCATTAAGTGTACTTAGTCTTGCTCTTCTGCACATTCCCAAATAATATCCTTAGTTTCCTTATCAATATTCTGCCCTTTCTTACTTCTAATTGTTACTGAATTATCTTTCCCTTTCCCTTGGATGTCTGTCTTTTCTGCATGTAATTTCAGCTTCATTTTGACACCAAAGACGATTTGTTCCATTTTTTTTTGGTCGTGAAATTGGTGTGTCAGGTTGAAGCATTGCAAGTACTTCATGGTTCTTTTGCAAAACCAAATTGGGGTAAATTTGCAGTAGGTGAAAAACTGGACTTGAAAGCTGAGTTTTGGTTTGGGATTGGGTTTTTTTTTTCGCTTGGATGGGTAGAGGCTTTGCATTGCTTAGGAAATGGGGGTGTGTGTGTGATGGGATAGTAGACTGAATGTGACATTCTTTTCTGAATTATTTGCTTTGGACATCCTACATGTCTGGAGCATGAACTTGTACTACAGATAAATATCCTGCGTAAAGCAAGGAGTGAACCTGAGACTCCAAGAGCCTTGAGGGGTCCAGAGGCAGAGTATGGCCCCTAGGCTGAGGTGCCAGGTGAACTGCAGTAACAGATATTAAATGAACACAAGTAATTTTAGATTAGATTAAATTAAGGGGAAGTATAAAACATGTGTAATTAAGCTCGTAGATTTAAAAACAAACAAACAAACAAACACCCTCTGATAAACTAAGGGAGCTGGTTAATAAGCTCAGCTGAGGAACCTGGATGTGGAGGAGGTCTGGAACTTTTTCAAGTCCAAGATGCTAAAGCCATTACAACTCTGCATGCCAACAAGAGTAAAAAGGTTGTAGGAAGAATATCCAGACCTCACTGAATGAATAACTGCCACAGAGAAGCTGTTAGGAATAGATCAAGAGCCTACTAACAGTGGAGGGGGGGAAAAAAAGATAGCAAATAAATAATGAAAAGCTCTGTCTTAGAGGTCAAGAAGTGTAAAGAGGAGGTGAGAACAGTAAAACTCATGCTGAGTCAGACCTTGAAAAGGCTAATAAAATAAACAGCAAAAGTTTTCTAAACTTTGCACACTGGAGGAGATTGGAAGAAAGGAGGCAGCCAGTGGGGATGGGGCTGAGTCTAAAGGCAGAGAAGTTTTGGTACCCAGAGTGAGTGAGTGCTTTGCCTGGGGCTTCAAATTGGGGTGGGGGACACTGGATATCTCAGAGGAAAATAGGAAATAATTTGAGAGACTTTCTCAAAGCTGGGTCACACAATCATTTAGAACATTACTGATTTTCTAAAAGCAGACTAGGTCTGATAGGTCACATTTATGTGAACTTCTGTGAAACATTTGAGGTATTTTCCCCATGGGAAATTCTTAGTAAAACTGGAAAATGTAAGGAAATTTGCAGTAGCTATGAGATGGACAAGAAACTGGTTCAAGGAAAGAAGCCAGTAAGTTGTGTGAAAAAATGTAGCTTGATTTTAGTGGAGCTTAATTAGCAGAGCTTATCGAGGACTTGCCCTTAGGATTTTTGTTTCTTAGCCTCAACACAAGTGCTGGGAATGAGCTGATGAACTTTGCTGTTGATGCAAAGGTGGCAGGTATTATGACCGCAGAGGAGAATCTGAATTTTGTACAGCAGCTAATGACACTCAGTAAAACAACATTCAGACCATCATTTGAGGCCTTGCATGAAATACAACTTTAGTCATTAGGAAAAGAGTAGGAAAGAATTGGTTGCAGCAGTTGGCTGCAAATAGCTGCAGATGTAATATGGCTTGGAAGGTGGTAAATATCCTGTAACACACTAGACATAAGTCTTTTTATACAACATGGGGGAATACTACTGCCATGTATTAAGCTCTCGTGAGGCCCCACAGTATTGTGTGTTCTCATATTCCCAAGTAAAATGACCTCAGACTAGAAAAGGCTTGTTAGGGCTGACCCAAGGGATAGGAATCTTTTCTTAAGAAAGTGTGCTAGAGCAGCTTGCCATATTTAGCCTAGTAAAGTGAAAGTGGAGAGAGGATATGACTGATGTCTGTGTTCGTGGGAGAAATAATAGGGAAGGAAAAGTACTTTTTAAGCAAAAGGCCAATTTGGCACAATAGCAAATGGGCATAAAGTAAATACATATAGGCTGGAAATCAGAAAAATATATTTTATTAATTATTAAATATTATTAATGGTGGCTGAAAACCTAATTGCTTTTAAAAGGGCATCCTATGCATTTAGGGAAAAATGTTACTTGAAGCAGTGCCTACAATAGCAAGACATCGTATTTTATAACCCAGGAGGTCCTGTCTAGTCCTGCATTCCTAAACCTCTGAGATACTGGTTTTGTAAGTAGGAAGGTGCATATGAGTTAAGTCCTCATTCCCAGAAGTTTATGCTGGAAGAAGAGGACTGCTGGAGACCCAGCAGTGAGCACTGCAGAGTGACCACCAGCTGCCACCCCACTGCAGCCTTGCCCTGCTTTCACAGCCAGGGCTTCAGCTGATACTTTCTGATTTTTGGCACGTCCCTTCACTTAGTTTCCTACGAATGAGAAAGCTCTCCTTGAATCCTGAGGAGCTCTGGTGGCAGGACAGAGATTGTCCCCTCTCTCTGTGGCTCTCAGAAGGAGCTGGGGGGGACAGGAGGGAATCAGATGTCTTTTGTCTTTCAGGCAGTCCTGACCCCATCACCCCTTCACTCCACATCGTAGTCCTTGTGGTGGTGGCTTCTGGCTTTATTGCTCCTGTTTGTTTGTCTTTGGCTGTTATCTCAATATGTCCTTTCCTTCCATCTGTCTTTTCTTCCAACTGGTCTCCATTACCCTCTCTTATTGCCCCCCTCCTTATCTGTGGCTCTGTCTGGCAGGCTGTGGCAGTCAGTCCTCCCCCTGTGTTTACCCAGCCAGCATATGGCAGCCCTCAGTCATCAGTCACTCCAGCCACTGCCTGAAGAGCCTGCAAGGGGGTCTGCTTAATTGACCACAGAGGAATTACCCATTAATTCTCCTCCCGCTCCCATTCCTGCACAAAGAGAATTGGAAGAGAACTTGGGCTTATGGGAAGGGGCTTTAAGCCCTTCCATTAGAGGCATTTTCAGCCTGTTTAAGTGGCATGGCCATCGGTCAGGTCCTGCCCTCAGAACTGCTTGTGGGGTCTGTTATTCTCTACCTTGACCCGAGCTCTGTCAGAGAGGAATTCTCCAATCTCCTCTGCTTTCTCCTCCTCTGGGCAGTGAAGGGGGACAGTGGGAGAGTCATTCAGCAGCTGAAGCTGTGTTGGCTCCACAGCACGTGGGTGGTGGGAGCTGTGGGGGGCTGAGTGGCACTGTGCTCACCTGTGAGCGCTGGTGGCACTCTCCTTCCCCAGAACAGCTCCTGCCCACATGGGCCAGATGTTTTGAGCATCAGTTGCCTAAAGCCAAGTCAGAGTGAACTCATTCCCATGACATTAACTGAAGGGGATTGAGTTGCAGTGTTTTTCTAAAGGAACAAAGCCCAGGATTAGGAAGAATCATAATACTTTATAAAAACACATGCAAGGGCAAGGGAGGCATGAGTGGCCTGGGATTTGACTGAACCATAACCAAAAAGTGCTAACACAGGCTTATAACAAGCAGGCTGGCAGTGTAGTGAGGATATAGTAAGTGTCTGGTGCTCAGGAAATTTAGCTGTAGCCTGTCTGGTAATCCTTAAGTAACAGTGTGGTTGGTCCTCTGCAGTTGTAGTTTGATCCAAGACAAGTGCTTAACTCCCAGCTTGTAGCTGTTACATTACACTGTGAGGGATTGCCTTAGTAAATTGAGCTCTGAGGAGCAGAACTAAAGCTTTTCTAAGGGCTCACTCCATTGACTTTCTCAGGAGCTGGATTGGCCTCCATGTGATTTAGCCATTAAGCCAAATTGAATCTTCACTAGCTGTCAAAAGCACTAGACATTAGCTAGGCAAGGAGCAACCAGTTGTTTTAGGAGAACTCTGACCTCTCCCTGCTGGTCCAGAACGTTGTTGTAGGCAGAAGGTTTTGCTTGCAGTATGCTCAATTGCCTTAATCATCTTGGCACGTGAAAGCAGAGAGCTGGGAAGCTTTCTTCTGTGTCAGTGAGTGAGGCAAAAAAGAAACCTCTGTGTCTGGCTGCTTTTTTCCAGCAGAAAACCTGTCTGGAAGACACATGGCCATCTCTTTCAGAGCACCCTGTTTTGTTCTTGTGTTCCTTGCTCTCCCCCACCACATACAGCTGGTGGTAATTTTGCAGCTGATGCCAAACATCTCTGCTTGGCATGCAGGATCTGGCAAAAGCGATGCAGGATGGTCTTGGGAGAGCAGATGTGAGCCTGATGGTGAGAGGATGATGAGCCAAGGGCTGGGGGTTAAGCTGCTGTTAACACAGAGTAGCTCTGACACTGAGGGAATGCCCAGCTCTTGCTTTGCAAGCTCTATCAGTGCCTGAGAGCTGACAGGAGCTCAGGTGGCATTGCACTTCTGTACCTGTCTCTGAAATGAATGGGAAGAGCAAACCCAACCTGCATTCCAGTTTGCTTTCCTTGGTTTTTTATTTCTCAGTATTTCTCTCACCTCCCAGCTAGCGTGGGGAGGAGGAGAGTAAACAGGAGAGTTTCCCTTCACATCCTGAGCTCGCTCTGATGAGGGTTTTACACTCTGAATTTTCAAGACTCTTCGCTAACTGTGATGCTGGATTTCCAGGGCTGTGATGCATCTGCATCCCCCGCAGGATCCTGAAAATGTAGCTGGAAGTGTCTGGGAAAAGACAGCACGGGAAGCTGGCGTGTGCTGTTGAAATCCTGGCAGTTCTGCCTGGCGACAGCCGTGCTAGTGGAGGGAGCCGGGCACGAGATGGCGCAGGAACGCAGCCAGGGACGCCTGGGGAGCGCCTCTGAGAGTGCAGGGATAAAATGTTTCTGAAATCGTGGAATGTTCAGGGGAGTTAGAAAGGAAAGATAGGCTTGGTAGGCCCTGAGAAAATGTTAGGCTGCACCTGTATAATCATTTAATGACTATGATAAATGGTTTGATTGTTAGATGTGATGATTGTTTGGTAATTGGGTATAATTATTGTTTGATCGTAACAAGAATCGTGAGAAACAATGTTAAGGGGTTTGATAGAAATTACAAAAATCCATGCTTAGATGAAATCACAATGTAAGCTTAATAATTAATATGTAGTTATGTAACAAAAAAGGTATAAAAACACGTTCATCCTGAAGCCATGTCAGAGTCAGATTTGGGTCTGCACCCCTGACACCCAGAGCTCTCAATTATAGCACCTTCATTATAATCATTATATGTTCCTGAATGCTCACACCTCGAGCTGCCTTCCAGGGAGATGTGTCTATCTCTGCACCATCACCCCTGCCTGCCTCTCTCTGGGCACTGCCCCTGGATGAGCTCCTGTTGGGGGAGATGACGGGAAAGGGTGTGGGCCCGTGGATTTGTTTCCAAAGGATGCAGATGTATCCCTGTAATGATAGTGCTGGTTCCTGGTGCAGGTAGTAGGAAATGGGCTGGTTCCCAGGTGTTCCCTTTCTGCAGCACTGAATGGGAAAAACATGCCACACCGTGGAGGTCAAGCTTAAAAGCTTCTTAATATCTCACTAGATATACTTTTCTGCAGCTTAGGGAGTTATTTTAGACAAGTGTTAATACACGAACCATTGTTCTATTTGTTTTTTACTTTTCTACTTTTTACATCATTTCTCTGCTGACCTATCTCATGGCTACTGCTTAGCTCTAATCACAGTTCTACTGTCTCTGAGGCCTGCCTTTTGCAGCTTTCCCAAAACCCTCTGATTTTATGGATTCCCACAGTCTGTGAGGTGGGGAGTTTCCAGAGTCCATGCAAAGAGGGCTCCTTCCCTTTTTCTCCTGCTCTTGACCCTGCTCTCAAGCCAGAAAGAAGGTCGGGTGAGGAAGTCGTGTTTGCAGGCGGTGTGACCAGAAATAGAAAGTCTTAGGGAACAGGAACGCAGCAGTCGCAACAGGGGGAGGAGAAGACCTTTGTCTCCTCTGAAGGGCGAAACAACAGAAATTGCGGGATAATCAAAGCGCTTCTGAGAGCGCCATGAATTCGTTGTAATTAAGCCAGCTGGCCGACTTCCGCAAGGTGGGCGACCTGCTCAAGGAGAAGTACGACAGCGCCGCCGCCATGCGCATCAGCCGCAAGGGCAAGCTGGAGCTGGTCAACAACCGCTTCAACATGCCCACCCAGGAGGACCTGGTCTACGTGGACCCCAGCCCGGACTATTGCCTGCGCAACGAGACCACGGGCTCGCTGGGCACCCAGGGCAGGCTGTGCAACAAGACCTCGGAGGGCATGGACGGCTGCGAGCTGATGTGCTGCGGCCGGGGCTACGACCAGTTCAAGAGCGTGCAGGTGGAGCGCTGCCACTGCAAGTTCCACTGGTGCTGTTATGTCAAGTGTAAAAAGTGCACAGAGATCGTTGACCAGTACGTCTGTAAATGAAAGGAGCTGCCAAAGCCACAAATATATATTATATAAATCTATATAAATATATTTTATATTTGTATAAATAAACAGATTATAATAATTAAAGAAGCTTATTTAAGAGACATTTTGGTTTTGAAATTTCCCCCCCCCATCAGGCCAGCCTGCTGGGAATCTGTCTTTGGGTGCATCTCCCCTCGGATGCTTCAGTCAGGCTGAAGAAGCTGAGGAGGTGCTGGCAAAGCACACCAGCATGTGCTCTTTCATTACAGAAAGAAAGACAGTGAGAAGAAGAGGAGTGGGTTCTTTCTTCTCTCTGATCAGTAAATCTCAGCATTTTGGAACAGTTACTGCACACTGGAAATTACAGCCAGTCATGGGTGAGTCCTAGTTATTCAGATTTCAAATCCTGCACTGGGAAATTTGGAACTGATTCCTGTTCCCTCTAAAGGGCTTTGTCACATTTAGAGGGAAGGTTAGTTAAGGCTACGTGAGTATGGCTTAAAATCCAGAGTCTTGTAAACCATTCCTGGATGCTCCCCAGACCACAGTGGGGTAGAGGAAAGTTCACAGCCTGCTGTTGTGAAAAGGGAAGGTTCAACCTGTGGCTGACCAGTGCACAGCCTGGCAGTGCTCATGAAGCCAGCACCTGGCTCTTCTGTACTACCTGGGCCAAGGGAAATCTGCCCAGCTCAAACCACATTGGCTGTGTGTGTGAGGGATTTTTTTTTAATTTTCCTTTAACTCCCATGCTGATACTTAATTTTTCAATAGAGAGGAAAAGCTGCCGGTGCCAGGGATGTTTTCAGAGTATATTTTGTCAGTGGAAAGAAGTGTTGCACACACACACATGCTCATAGCTGCGCTCCTCATCCTGCTGCCAGTTCTCCTCTCTGAAGTGGCTGCAGGTGGTCACCTTGTTCAGCTCTATTAAATCCTCCTCACCACCAGCCCAGTTGTATAGTTTCTCTTTAACATTAAAAAATGCCCCTCAATGACATTTCTTTTCCTCTGTTGCTTGTGTATACGCCTGTTTTGTTTTATTCTTTTGGTGAGGTTCTTTTATTTTGCTGCTCTGTGTTTCAGAGGGCAGGGGCTGTGCTCTTCCCTGGCATAAGCCAACCACAGGAATGTTTGCTCCCAGGGTGTGGGTGTGTGTTCACTGTGGAAGTCTTCTCTGTATTTTTCCTTGGTAATAAAACTGTACCAGGGCAGAAGGCATTACCAAAGTCTGCTAATCAGTCTTACCACATTGGGATTTTAGTACAATCCAATTCATAAAGCAGGGAGCAAATGCTGTTTCTAGCATAAGACATTTCCTGTACCTCTCAGCATCTGCAGAGTTCATTTGCAGTCAGAACAATCAAGAGAAGCCAATTCCCAAAATAAAAGGGTTTGCTAATATACATCCGCTTTGTTACTGACACCGCAAGGGTGTTGGGGCTTTTTTTCCCTGTAAATTTTAAAATGCTTAAAATATGCCAATAAGCAATGAGCCAGTCATGAAGATTATTATTTTCATATTAAACCTCTGTTTCTTATAAAACATTGCAGTTTTACAGATTCCACCATTTCAACCACCAGAGAACAATTTATATGTACCTTTCATATTTCAAATATTTGAGGACTCCAGAAAAGCACAAGGAAGAGAAATTATGCTTAATAATTAGGAGCTGTTGTTTTTTTAAACCAATGTGTCCAGTTTTTATTTTATTTTTTTTTTACATCCAACAGGCAATATATTTGCTGGCATCCCAGAATGCAGTTTTTTGGAATACAAACAGTGGTCTAGATTTACTTTATTATATAAAATCCAAAGCCAGTGGTATTGTAATTCAAAGTAACGGAAATAGTTTTCCATGCATGGAAAAAATGTGAATGCAGTGGCCCGATCCAACTTCCATTAAACTTCAGTGGGAGTTGGACTGAGCCCAAGATGGGATCAAATGTGTGAGCTATTCACTCCTGGGATACTCTGTTTGTAGCCCAGTAATAAAATTTGCTCTACCTTGGACACATCTGAAAAAGACCTTTCCTCCCACCACTCTCACCTCATGTTCTTGTCCATCCTTCTTGCATCAGTGCTTGAAGGTGTCAGCTCTTTGTATATGACACCCTCAGGCATTGTTAATGTGTCTAATACTTCTAAATTACTTCATCTGGCCTTTCTGATAAAGACCACACATTTTAGGGAGTCACAACTCTCCTTGTGGTTTGGCACCACAATTAATTTTGTGGGTGTAAACAACTCTGGGAGCGGAAAAGTTGGCATTGTTAGGGCTGCTATTCATCTGGGTGTCCCTGGATATGTCCTTCTTTTTCCACCAAAAATGTTGTCTGGATGGAAAAAAATATGTGTTTTGGCCTTTTTGTCCCAGCATTCCAGACCTCTGGCAGGCTGGTTGGAGCCAGCAGTTCCTACTGGACTGGGACCATATAGTGATAGGAGAGAAGTGACCATTAGATTTCTTTCCTCTCTCTCTTTTTTTTTTTTCAGGTTTCAGTAATTTTAGATTTTCTGGGAATTTTGTATCCAAAAATTTGATCCCACTGTACTCTAGCTTTAAACTTAATTTCAATGGCACTCCCACATAAAAGAACCTCCTTAGGGTGGTGGTAAGTATAAAATAAGAGCACAGACAGACTGGCTGGATGCAAATCCAAAGGAAGTCAAGCAGAAAGCTGCAGCAGAACTGCTTCTTTCCCATGGAAGGTAAAAAGTGATGGATTTTAAGTTGTGCCTTATTTGATGCACAAAGTGATAGAAAGGGGTGTGGTGGGGCTGGGAGCTGAGCTTAATTCTGAGCCCTGCTGATAATCTGCTGTGTAATTTTCACATAGTTATTTAATTTGTTTACATTTTAGCCTCCAGCCTCCTCCTGTATAAAACAAGGAGCGGGATACCTCCTTTTCCTGTAAAGCTCTTTGAGAAACGTGGCTGAAAAAAAGTTTTAATTGAAGGCTGAGGTTCTCTACTCATTAACTCTGGCAGGCAGCTGTATCCTCATTGTGTGGGGACGCTCAATTTGGCACAGAGAGGCTCAGCAGCACCTTGCAGGGTGGGAGGGGGCTGCTGAGGGGCTCAGCACGAACCTCAGAGGGTCTGTAGCAGCAAAACATGACTCTGGCACAATGCTGGAGGCAGGGCAGTGCTACAAAAGAGAGGTCAACTCAGGGCTTGTTTATTTATGGGTATTGAAGATCTTGTAGCTAAAGTAAGGCTTAGGGAGGTCAGCCTGGTTTCTGCCTGCTCAAATTCTGTTTGCAGTTTCACGTGGATAAGATGCTCACACAGCACTCTGTTATATGCTGTGGTCTGGTAACTGGCTGCCACATTCCAGCCCTGAAGTTGCTGCACTTCAAGGCTGATAGAAATGGCCACCCTTAAGTCATGTAAAACTACAATATTTTGGGCTTAAAGGCACTGTGCAAATATACTGTTACTGCCAGGTAGTGAGCATGGGCTCCCAAACAGAGCAGAACAGGATGCAAATCTGTCATCATTTTCCAGCTGGCAACTCCTGCCTAAGTTACAGTGGGAATGAATGAGGCCTCAGTGTGCTCTGCTGCAAGGTAAGCTAAGCAATAGCTGATCCCAGAAGAGAAACTTTCAGTTGATATTAATCATGCTACAAAGAAGGTTCTGAGAAGTTTGTGAGAAAATTTAAATGAACCTTTTAACACTGCTGAACTTCAGGCCTCTTGAACCATTTGGAGGCTCACAATCTTTGTCCCCAAAAAGTCTGTGCCTGCAAAGAGCTCAGTGTAGCAAAGTGGCCTTTTGCAATTCAGGAAACTGCCACGTTGAATCCAGACATGCAGCACTGGTGTAACTTGTACTTTCTCTATGGACCAAAGTTTGTTCCCTATGGACCCTGAGAAAGCACAAATGAAGCAGATCTTGTTCAGTCATATGAAATCAAACATGCAAGAATCTCTCTCTGCACACTTGACCCCATCCAGGGAGAACCCTAGTAGGTTTAAATTACGCTGTGGGAGCAATTCCTCATCACCTGTGGCTACAGAAATATAGACAGTATTTTCATCTGCTGACACAGCCACAGAACATCCCAAGGAGACCTTGGGAAATACCTTCCAGTAACTACAGGGCATTTCTCAAGTGTCTGTCACACGGCTATTCCAGAATCAGCTGCTTATATGGTCATTAACTTTCATTTAGCTTTTGTTTAACTCTATTTCAGGTTAAATAGTTTCTAGCAGATACTCTGTGAAGGGAAATTCACTGAAGGGCAGGCTGTGAAGGAACTGTCATAGGACACACAGCAGATGTGAACTTAAGATCCTTTTCTTCTCCCAGGCAGACTCTGGCTACGTCTGATCCCTGGGACACAGAGATGCATCCCATCTCCTTGGTGCAGATGTGTATCCTGGCCACATTCTAACTCCCTGGCACCAACACCCTGTATGCAGAGGCTTGTGGATGCAGAGGCTGTCCAGTGGGTAGCCTGACCCAGCTCCAGGCTTTGGGACTGGGCCACCTCCTCCATACCAGCTCTCAAGTCTAAATATAACCAGCTCAAAGATAAGCAAAGGTTAAATTTCTGTGCCCAACAGAACATGTACCAGAAAGGACAAAGAGAATCATGATCAGCAGTTGTGAATCCCTAAATAACAATAATAAACCCCCCACTATGATACAATGATCACAGTTCCATCCATCAGTCTTCTCCTGCAGGACCTGGAGTTGTCACTAAAATCTGTTGTTTCTTAGCTCTGTTTAAATGACAGTTGATTTTTTAAAAATTTTTTTAAATTAGAATTCAAAAAGGTATGACCTACATGATAGCACTTCCTTGAAGATAGAAAGAGAGAAAGGGGGAGCAAACAGGGTCAGGAATTCTCCCCGTGAGCAGAGATAAAATGCAGCAGCCATAAAAAGAACCACTAAATACTGCCCTGTGACACTCGAGTTGGACACCTGCCCTAATGTCACAGTTCCCTCTCCATGTCACCCACCCAATGCAAGCTGTCAGTAGTGGCAGCAGTTCCAGCTGTTTGGAATGTGGTGGGTGCAGCAGGCACCAGGCTTCAGCTGCCTGGCTGAGTGGGTGGAGAGGGTGGGACCCTTGCTGATTTGGGAGGAGAGGAAGACTCTGATAAGGAAAGAACATAAAGAGAGTGAGCAGAAGCTGTTTTGCTGGGAGGTTGCAGTGCTTCCCCCAGGCCATTTCCCCATCCATTTTCCCCTTTTCCCACATGGTGGCAGCTGTCCTGGGGACAGAAGGGAGCTTCTCAGGTATGTTTGCCAACAGAGATGAAGCAGTTTAAAGGCTTGCAGCAGTAACACAATCCTGAAAAAAAAGAAAAATAAAAGAAAAAAGGTCCAGGCTCTTGCTTACCCTAAGGCAGTTTTATTCTGAATCATCATTTGTCTTGTGGCTGTTCCTAGAATGCCACATTGCTGTGTCACAAGCCCTTCACAAGACTCCCAAAACATCCAGATGATGCTGGATGGAGCATAATCATGCCAATACTGCCTTTCAGGGGAAAAATATGAAAATATGTGGGGTAGACCCAGTGTTGGAGCTAAGTGTAACCCTGTCTTGTCCACAGGCTCAAGGAGCTGCACAAGGATTTAGCATCTCCTTGGCCTGAGCAAACACCACCTAAACCAGTTTTTTAGAGCAGCAGCTCTCTGCAGTTCACTGTGATGATTCTGGCCAGGCTCAGTTTCATTTGCCGCAGGCAGATTTGTTTTCTCTTGCTCGGGAACAACAGAGTTAACCAGTAATGACCTGCCAACTTCCACAAATCACAGGGCTGTGTATGTAGGACAGACTCATTCTGAAGGAATTAAGGCAATGAACGTTTTATTACTGCTACATTTTCTAGGAATCATCTGCAGATGCCCAGGCAGTACATAACTCTGTTTTTGAAAATGTGTTTTACTGTTTTGCAGGGCACAGCTTTGCTTTTTGATTTCCAGCCTCTTGAACCAGAATAAACTACCCAAATTCCTTTTATTTAATATTTATTGAATCAGTATTCCTATATCATTTTCCCTTTTAATTGGCTGCATACACGTTAAGTTATGGGGACAGGAAATGACAGATGAAAATGACACGCAGTCTTTACGTATATTTTTCGTCAATGAAGCTCAAAATATTTTCAAATCATTAGCGCCATTTTACAGAAGAAATCCTGAAAGACAGGGCAGGAAATACTTCATCCGACAGGCACGGGGTGGAGCTGGAGCAGCCACTGCAGCTGCTGCTCCCCGTGCTGCTGCCCAACAGCTGTCAAAGCACATCTTGATTGATGAGAGAAACCGTAAGTGTGTGTAAGAGTGAAACTGTAATGTTCAGTACCTACCTTGCTCCTTTCACAGTAACAAAAACTTTCATGACTGTGCAAGATGGGACCTATTTTAAAAGAGACAGCAGGGAATCATAGTTTTATAAACAGAGTTTTAAGGAATGGGCAGGATGTATTTATTGTTTGTGGGTATTAGGGATCAAAACTACTCAAATATTAATTTATAGGGATAATTTTGCTTCCTTTAACTATCTCTTTCACACTCACTGATTTGAGCTAAAATTTCTGGGTGTGGGGACAACTGTAAAGCACTAAAGTACACAGAGCCACGCAAATTACAGACAGGCTCTCCAAACCACTCTGTTATTCTCCCTGGCAATTGCTAATTGTCCTCCAACAGAGTAGTGTTCCTTTCATGTTTTCACTGGTCTGACTGTAAAACATGCAGGTGTAGGGTTTCCACCATTTTCCCCAAGGACACTGTTTTGGGAGGTGAAATCTCCACGTCGCAGTGGTTTTCCCACTGCTCAGCCAACACTTCCCGTTCCTTAACAGGGCAAGTTCTTGTTCTCTTTGGTGCTCCCCCTCCATGCCTCTACACCAGACACAGGGGTTTGGGCCCTGCACAGGCAGGCCAGTCTGTCCAGTGAGGCCTCTTCCCCCTCCTCCAGCTGCCCTGGACACAGGGATGTCCACACCACAGAATCACACACTGGGTCAGGCTGGAAGGGACCACAGTGGGTCATCTGGTCCCACCTCCCTGCTCAAGCAGGGCCATCCCAGAGCATGTGACCCAGGACTGTGTCCAAATGGTTCTGGAATGTCTCCCTAAAGGGAGATTTCACACTCTCTCTGTACATTCTGTTCCAGTGCATGGTCACTCGTACAGTAAAGAAGTTCTTCCTCATATTCTGGTGGAATTTCCTGTGCATCAGTGTCTGCCCATTGCCTCTTGTCCTATTCCTTGGCATCACTGAGAAGAGCCTGGCTCCATCCTCTTGGCACCCCCATCCAGATGCATTCAGACCCCCACTGAGGTCCCCTCCCAATGCTCTCTTCTAGTGCAAAAAAAAAAATCTCAACTGGCATTTAAACAGAGACAAGAAACAAGAGATTTTAGTGACAGCTGCCGGTCCTGCAGGAGAAGACTGATGGATGGAGGCCATGAGCATGATATGATCATTGTGTTATAATAAGGGGTTTGTTATTTTTGTTTGGGGATCTACAACTGCTGATCATGGTTCTTTTTGTCCTTTCTGGTACGTGTTCTGTTGGGCACCTTCCCTGCAGTGAGTTGTGCTGTGCCTGGATGGCTCTGGGCTGTTCCCACAGGTGGCCTGGTGGTCATGAAGTGCTGGGGTTTCCCCTGACGCTGATTCCGAGAGGAGAGGGTGACACTGCCTGCTCAGCAAAAAGGGGAACTCCCCTCCAGCCTGGAGGCCATCGCTGGGGCTGGAAACTCCGTTCTTTGCCAATCCCTTCCGTTCTTTGCGCACAACAATCCCATGTAGCGATACAGGCTGGGGACAGAATATCGGATTATCAGGCGACCCCAATGTCTGGGAAGAATGATGTGCAGAACTCCATAATATCAGAAGGCTAATTAATTACTTTATTGTACTATATTAAATTGATACATACTATACTACATCATACTTACTTCTAACTAACTACTGGAAAAGCCGTGACTGTCAGCCGACAGTCCTGACACACACACACACACACACATGTGGATCCAATTGGTCAATGAATCAAAACACCATCACCAGAATCCAATCAAGCAATCCCTTCAGGTAAATAATCTTCCAACACATTCCACATGTTCAAAACAAGAGCAGCAAGCAGAGATAAGAATTGTTTTTCTTTCTTCTCTGCTTCTCACAGCTTCTCTCTGTTCAGAGGGCATGTGAATACCACAACAGAGTGGCTGGAAAGCCAGCTGGAAAAGGAGCTGGGAATGTATTTCAGCAACCAGCTGAACACAAGCCAGCAGCGTGCCCAGGTGGCCAAGGAGGCCAGTGGCATCCTGGCCTGGATCAAGAAGATCGTGGCCAGCAGGAGCAGGGCAGTGATTGTCCCTCTGTACTGGGCACTGCTGAGGCCACACCTCGAGTGCTGTGTCCAGCTCTGGGCCCTTCACTTCAGGAAGAACTTTTTGGTGCTGGAGCAATATGACGGCAATGAAACTGGTGAAGGGTCTGAACACGTTTCACAAGGAGCAGCTGAGGGAGCTGGGGCTGTTTAGCCTGCATGAAAGGAGGCTCAGGGGAGATCTTATGGATCTGCACAACTCCCTGACAGGAGGGTGCAGCCAGGTGGGGGTCTGGCTCTTCCCCCAGGCAACAGCGACAGGACCAGAGCACATAGTCTTAAAGTGCCAGCTGAAGGCTTAGGTTGGACATGAGGAAGAACTTCTTTACAGAAGAATGACTGGGCTGCCCAGGGAGCCGGGGGAGTCACCGTCCCTGGGGGTGTTTACGAAAAGAGTGGACATGGTCTAGACAACATGGTGGCGTCTGGCCACAGGCTGCACCCGATATCTCAGAACTCTT
>NW_005054326.1:253079-277967 GCF_000277835.1 Geospiza fortis | reverse complement strand
GGAGGGCGCTGGCCGCGCCGGGCCGGGCCGGGCCCTGCGGGCGAGCGGAGCCCTCAGGCAGCGGGTGCGTTCGGGGCACGGCGGAACACCGGGAATCGCCGGCTGCGGGAGGAGGCTTTGGGCCAGTGGAGCGCTCTAAGTGGGTCAAGAGCACCGTAAGTGGGTCTTGTTTATAGCCTTCCGTGCACTTGTTGCTTGTGAGGGCAGGGAAATCTGCTGCTGCGCCTGAAAGCTTCTTACGGAGGCAAGAGAAGTAATAATTCCTCCGCTTGCACAGTATGGAAGCCCTTTTTGACAGCAGAGTGTTTTTAAGTGCTTATATCTATAAACACTGGAGTTACTAACAGTAGATAATGTAATATAAATATTTGATATTAGGGTAAGCACAGTTTGGATATTCTCAAGTGGCATCAGAAGAAACTTTTAAAAAAGTTTTGTTCTTTTTTTTTTTTTATTCCTGTGAGAATCAGGTGTTTATCTCTTGTTTGCTTGGGATGAACAACAAAGACGTTGAAACATATGGTAATCGGCTGGAAAACAAAGAAGAGATGACAGCTGTTGTTCTTTGCTGGGGTTTTCAAGCAGTGTTAGTTTCTTCTTGTGCTTGTCTTTGCCTTACAAGTCAGATGATTTTGTAGCTTCCGTAGAGGTGTGGGCATTTGTTTTGAGAAAACCATTTATATTAAATTAGAACTTTTTTTTGTCACTTTGTGTATGTAAACTATCATGCACTTGTCACACAGCAGAAAAGCTTTTAGATGTTACCTCTCGTTTAAAGAAACTTTGTGTTCTTCGGTGCAGCATTGAAGCTTTTCAGGCAGCTGAATTGTCTTGTGTATCACAGCCGTGTTGTGTATTTTTAAAAATGGATCGAATTTTATGAAACTGGCCAGGCCCTCTGGGCAAAGCCTTCTTGGCATAATCTGGTTTTGAGTCGATGTCTTAGAGTGTAATTTAAACTGCTGTTTTCACTCCCTTGCTGTAGTCAGTGTCAGGGAGTATCGAATTTCTGGCTTCGTCCTGGCTCTGGGCTTCACAGGTCTGTTCTGGAAGTCACTAAAGAGCTGTGTGCTGCACAGCACTCAGAGTTGTAAAAATCCTCAGAGTCCCTTCTGTAGTATTTCAGTGTGGAGGTGCTTGTTTGCTGCAGAAGCTTATTGAGACTACTTCAGATTTGTGGTAGCTGCTGTAACAGAGCAAAATATGTTTGTGATCAACAAAAGTAGGCGTTGTGTCTTGGAGTTATGGGTGCAGCACGATCATGAAACATGGCCAGTTTTCCTTGTTATCTTTGGCTGTGACCTAGCCTTGTTTATAGGAGAAAGGAAGTTTGTGTTACGAGTTCCTTTTTTTTCTTTTCCTGTAGGGTTGCCAGCCACTTGCAGTTAAGATGATTTCCTGCTGTGGTGTTTGCATTATAGGGATAACTTATTAACAATGTGTGAACTTCATCTGTTCTGTGACACTTAAACCTGTAAGAAGACTATAAGTGTGTGTTAGTAGGCAACTTAAAAGGAGGTCATTGTTGTGTTGGAGCTGTAAGATTGATTAGTTGGTACAATACAGAAATTATTATTGTCTGAGCTGACAACTAAATATGGTTGTGAATATGGTTGTTGGCAGCTTTGCTGTGAAAGCCATGGAGGATAGTTGCTAATATGGAAAACTGAATCAGAATAAGTGATGGAGGAGCTAAAAGCTGCATCCCAACCTAGCCCAGGTTTTCAAAATGATGCTTTCTGAGCGTAAATCAGATCTGAAAACATAATGTGGTGTGAAGGACAAGAGTGTATTTTTGGCGTACTTCAAGCAAAACCTTTCATGGTGAAAATTTCTCCAGCAGATTCTTATATATTATATGTATATTCTCAAATATAGATTTAAAATGCCATGGGTAGGGAAGCTTAGATTGTCTTAAAGAGACAAGAGAGCCAGACCCATGGGGCTTTCCCTCACCCCACACCCCAGCCTTTGCCCTAATGGACTTGAATCAGTGCTGTTGAGCTGGTGACATTGCTGTGAGTATGCCAAGTGGCTAGTGACCAGTGGTTTTGGCAGTGTGGGTGAGATTCAGACTGAAAGCCTGACTCCTGGACACAGGATTAGAAGGCTGAGCTTTGGAAAGCCTGTGGTTGCTCTAGGCAAGCGTTTCTGTAGATCTGTGATGAGGGAAAATTAATGGGAATTGGCAGGGCATGTAATCCAAGTGATTTTAGTGCTGGGATCTCTGCTGTTATCTCATGTCTTCAGTTGCATGTTCAAGGAGCTGTGTCAAGCATTCATGTACAAAGACACTCAATATTAGGCACTAAAAATTTGGCAAGTTTTATGGGTTTTGGATTGCATAACCATATTGTCCAAGGCACTGTGCAAAGCACAAGGCTGGCTTTCGTCAGTGGACATGCTGTTTGTGCATGGGGGAAATCTTGATAAGGAAACTTCAGGAGGTCGTTGGATTATTATGCCATCAGCAATTCAAATCCTTGAACAGAAGTAGTTCTGAAATGGAAATAGCAGTTTTGAGTATTTGTGATTTGAAAGTGTCTGTCTGAGTCATTCAGTGAGTTATCTGACAGACGGTGTTGGTAGATTTGAAAAGACGTTGCACAAGATAATGGTGGTGATTATGAAAAAATATTTGGGACAGTGTTTAAGGGAAGGACTATTAAAGTATTGTTTTCTGATAGAACTTGTTTTAAATGCTTTGTCTTTTTACAAGACTTATTTCAGCTGGTTGTACTTAACATGGTGACTGCTTCTGCTTTTTAAAGCATTCTGTCAAGAGAAGTTTAACAAAGAAACTGGTTTTCAGAAAAGAATATGGAAACAAATAAGATTCTAGTTCCAATTCTTCAAGAAAGTGATTCCTGAAAACATTTTGAACTCTCATTTGTTTACTTGAATACGCTCCTACTACTGGAACATTTGACTTTTGAAGTAGGATGTTGCAGATCAGTGTGTAAGCTAATAAGAAGCAGGAGGTGAGTTGTTTTCACATAGTTCCTGATACAGAGCTTTGAAGAGAGCAACCTCCTGCCTTCTGGGTTGTGGAGTGTGAGATGCAGACTTTCACCATCATGTAACTCTAAAACTGAACTTGCCCAGTGAGTACATATATTTTCTGGAAAGTTTGTCTCAATGGTTTGACATAACAAATATAATCTTAGCCCAGCTTGACGATGAACCTGAAGGTTCCCTTTCAGGACAGGGTGACAGACTTTCTGTTTGCAGAGGGCTTCTCAGCACGTTGGCAGCTGGTGAGGTGATAAGCAGGCAGCCTCTCTCAGGAAAGGAGGTGCCACACAGCTTATGCTGTTGCTACTTGAGTTGAGAAACAACAAAGAACTTGAAGCGAGTTGGCAAATTAAGGTGCTCAGAAATATGAAAAGCAAATATTATATGTTGAAATAGTATTTTGCTTTTTGGTTTAACATGATTACTCATGTATTCTGGAGTTGCAGGTCTCTGCTGCTCTGTTGGTGGAGGAGAGGGTCTCTTTTTCTGACCAGGCAGGATTCTTTGGACTTCTGTGAACTGCATGTGTGTCAGTGATTTTGGGACATCTCAGGGCTGTCCTGTTAAAGGTATCCCCCCCTGTTAAAATTTAACCTATCCAGGTTAAATTGACTGCAGAAAGGGTTCTTCAAACGTATGGGTGGATGTAAATTTCACAGGACACAGAATTGTTAGTGTAGAAAAATTTGCTGCATGGTTCAGATGGATTTCAATAGCTGTGAAAATGCACTGGAGTCTGCTGGGATGTGCCAGCTGCTGTAGCTCTCTGTGAACAGGACTAATTAAGCCCTTGTGAGAACAGAAAATAGTCAGGCACTATTTACAGGAGGAAAGTGTTGGAACAGGCAGAGCTGTAATCATTGGCTCTGAGGTACCTTTAGACAGCAGTAGGCAAGAGAGTAGACAATTTACTTGCAGAATGGGCTGAAAGTCATATCTGAATACTCAGAGTGGGTATTTCAGTGTTCTGCCAGCACATCTGAGTGCATTGCAAGCCTGCTACAGGAAAGGCTGCTTCCTTTTTCCCCCTGCTTTATTATCTTTCTGCTAGTATTTTATCTCAAAATGCTAAGTGTTCATGTTTCCCACCTAATGGTGAAAACCAAAGGTACACCAGATGTAGATCTCATAATGTTACAGTGTTGCCTGCATTTGAATAGATCCTGTGAGAGTCCAGCTGTCTGCCAGAGTGGTTTGTTGTGAAATGGTTGTTTTTCTGAGGGTATCTGTGATCATCTGCATATATGCAAAGATAAGGTGTCACTAGGCTGCTTTATCACAAGTACACCAAAGCAATTTCTCATATCTGTTCATCTAGTTTTTCTCCTTCTTAACCAAATGAAATGCTCTTTTTCCCCAACATGTTGGTTCCATCTGCTTAGAGGATTGCAGAGACTGCCATTCTTTGTTTGAAGCCAAGGTCAATTGTGCTGCTCTGTTTGGGTCTAGAAGATGACAATTTATGTGCTGTGGAATTTTTTAGGAGATCACTGGATGTGTTAAGCAGTTCTACAACCTCTAGATAAGGGTCATTTTGCTGGTAGGAGCCTTTTGTGGGCTTTTCTCTGTTTTAATGACAGCATTCTGGCATAGTTCCTGTTTTAGCTCCTTACTGATGGATTTTTTTATTTGTCAAGTTTGATTTTTCTCAAAATGTTGTAGTAAGTGTGTGTTAGTAAACTGGATGTTTATGGATATTTGAGTAACAGGCTGTTCCTTGAGGGAACGAGCCATGGGCCTTCCTGCTAGGAAATATTTTCTTCATGTAATTCCACAAACTTCATTGAAGGCCCTTACTTGTGCTCCTTTGATTTCTTCAAACTGTTTAGTAGGTGATACTAGATTTTGGGATGTGTAACCATGATAAGGATTTCAAGATCACATATGTCTGTACATTGTCTCTGTTTTTTTGTAAAATGCAGAACTTGTGATGGAAATGAGATAGTTGAAGAGAAGCAGTAAAAGGTGTCTTTTGAGAGCAAATACCAACTCTGGCTACTTAGATTAAATCTGAATGGTGGTAAAATTCCATAAGTTAATCTTTAACTCTTGCCTGTACTAGAACTGTATCCATATCTCCTGCACAGCAGTGGGAGCTGTTTGAAAATGCAGTGCAAAGATGAGCATAGCTGAGACTGGCTGTGTGTCAGTCCTGAGAGTCCTGGCAGGCTTTTAGCTGCAGGAGAGGGATTTCAGCATTTGGAACAAGGAACAAGGGAGTGGCTGGCTAGTAGGACTTGGAATGAAGAGTCACATGCATTTCAGCATCTCTCAGCTGACAGCTTAGGTATGGTTTTGTCATGAAGAACACTACCCTGCATTTCCTGGTGGGCTGCTCCTGAGACTGAGCAGTTGCCATTCCCAGGTGTAAACGGAAGGATTCACTTTTTCTGTTTTCTTTCCTAATTTATGTGTTTGTCTCCATGGCTGGTGGAATTTGTGGGCATGTATTACTTGGACCAATGCTAAAGCTGTGGAGGTGGGTTAGTGGTGGTGGAATCTGGTACTTCCAGAAGTTATGAGATGATACAGGCAATTTGCTTGTAAAGAACAATGTGCTTTGCAAATTGTGTTAGTTTAAGAATTATTTGTCTGTCTGTGTGTTCTCTAGTATGGCATATGGCATTGTAAGGCTGGTCACAGCAATGTTACGCTGTTCTCAATATTAATCTTTTAGGCAAATAGTTTTTTGTTTTAATGGAACATGATTGTAGAAATCAAAGTAAGAGCCTATTCATAATTTTTATTAAAGTAGTTGTGTGACAAAATGCCAACTCTTGGCTTTCGGCCAACTGTACCTTCAGTGGGGAACAAAATGGATTATTTCGGAGGTGAGTGTTCTGAGAGTTGAGAAAAGCATAACAAAGTCAACAAAAGCTTTACTTAGTGGTTTTCTGACCTTTATATGCTCCAAGCTAGAAGGAGGATGCTGAAAAAGGCTTGTGTCATGGTTATCTTAATGTCCGTGGTTAAGTGCAACTGCTCCTTGACTTCCTGCTCTGTGACATTTTAATTGGCAACCATGTGAAATCTGCAGCATTACAGAAATAGTTCAAGAAGAGATGTCTTATAAAAATCCTTTCCTTTTTACGAGCTTCACTTATGTGGGGAAGGAAGTTGCTAGGTATCTTAGACTTGATTTGTAAGGTTTTTCTCAAGGGGCAATTTTCAAATACATTTTTGGTAAAGAGAGGAAATTTAAATATAAATACAATATTATTTAAATATAAATACATGCCAATTATTTGTTCTCTTTTTAGATCATCCCCCAGAAACACAGAGTGTGATTTGCTAAAGCCTCATTTCTCTCTGTTAGGATTTTTTATAGGTGTTTCTTCTGGTGTTCTTATATCAAACAGGACTGTAATCAGTAATAAAATGTTAAAACTTTCTGGGTTACAAAAGAAATCTTTGACTCAGTAGGCAGTGACTTGTTGCTAAAGTATCTGAGGCAATGTCTATTGGTTTTAGTTACTTTGTCTGTAAAACTCTTCTAGTTTCGCCTTGAACCTATGCTCTAGAGTTTAAGGGTAGGATGTATTCTGTCTTGAAGGCAACCCCAATTTAAAGTTAAATTTATCCTTGATGGGCAGCAAGAGAAGCTGACCAAGTTTCAGAGGCCTGGCATAACTGTTTGTGTCCCAAGCACCAAGCATGTGATGCTGCTGAAAATGCCAGTTGTGTCAACTGATTTGGAAGGACTTCAGGGTACAGGTCAGTGTGGGCAAAGGGAGGGGATGTACAAGACTGTCACAGATAATACTTCACAATCTCAGATAAGGTCAGGGTTGATGCAGCAGTAGAGCTCTGCAAGACTGTGAATAACCAGGACACGTGTTGGGTTGGGGGCAGCAGAGCCTTAAAATGCTGTTGGAAAGGTGGTACAAGATGCTCTCAAAGCACATTAGTTTTTCATTCCTCCTTGTAAGCCCTTTCCAGCTGACTTTTTCTGGACTGGTTGACTGGATCAAACAGCCCCTTGTTACACGTCACAGTAAAGTCATTGTGAGAAGCAAAGCATGATCACAGAACCCATGACTGTTTTCCTCTGAAAACTCATGTCTTGGCTCTGCTTCAATAGTTCATTATTATACAAGTGCCTGAGGGCTTATCTGCCTGCAAGACTCACATGAGTGTTTTCTGTAGGCTAAGGCCATCCTTGAAAAGGCACAATTCCACATTCCTGTTCTTTTAGCAGTAAGTGGGATGTGTCCAGTAGTTCTTGTACTACCACTGGAAACCACATTACATTTTGAGAGGCTATCACATGTAGACATTAAAACTTCCTTAAAGCTCATCTTCCTTCTTGAAGATCCTGTTTTGAGGTAACACTTTCTCATTTGAAGCACAAGGGACTCATGAATTGGGCAGTAATGGAAGTAATGTCTTTGTAATAAATGCACAGTTCATAAGCATGTTATTTGTTACAGCATTCAGAGTCACAGGTAACAGTGGTGGTATTTGGGGTTGACCAAAGCATAGTTGCATAATTCCTGTTGTAGAATGACATTTAGTCATGCTAATGATGGAGCAATTGAGAATTGCTGGCACTTAAAATTAATTACTAGGCAAGCATAAAAAGGAAAGGTGGGGAGTATACTCATTGCTGCTGCTTGCATCCGAGACTGCTTCTTCAGGGGATGTGACAGGTAATGGACCAATACCAATATATTGTGCTGCTTATGGTGATCCAGTTGCTAAGCAAACATGCAGGATGTGTATGTTAAAACTTCTTCTCTTCAGGGATTGCCCAGCAGTCTTTATTCATCTTTGAACTTTTGATTTGTTTGCACTGAAATCTTGGATCGTCTGGTAAGTTGTCTAGAGAATTGATTATATTAGGAAGCAAGTGGTCGGCTAGTGAAAACCAGTTCTGCTTTCTGTTGGAAATGTTGAATAAGGAAGCCATGCAACTGGGGAGGTTTAAAACTGCTGGATGTGAGGCTTTGTATAGAAATATTACCAGCACTCAGTGTACATAATGTGGTGTGTGTAATGTTGGAGCCAGATTTTCTGACTGGTGTACTACTTGCAGTATGGATGAAGTAGGTTGTATAAATTACAAGCCTTCCCTCCTCCACTGGAGTGCAATGAATGTCAGATTGAAGCTGTCATGCTGGTGCTTTACAACTCCAGTGACACAGGATCCTAAGATAAACTCAGCCTTCATTTAGGGAAATTTTTAGGCTTTAACAACATGCCATGAAGTGAAGCAGAGAAAATGGAAATGGATTACAGGAAGTCTTCTGCGTTCCTTGCTGTTTTCGTGCTATAATATTTATGTCATAGAGGATCTCTCCCAAGCTCTGATTTCAAACTCCCATGTGGACCAAAAGCAACATTTTATATGGCTTGACAGAGGTCCCTTTTCACTAACTTCAAGTGACCTGAGGCAGATTAACATGCAGATTAATGTATTTGACAGTAATAAATCAGCTTTAACAAGTACCGAGGCAGAGATTTGTTTGGCAGAGAGTTTGCATAAGATATGGTATTTGGAGTTAAGTTGAACATTTTGTAGAGAATGATATAGTGGAGATGGTTGAAAATTTCCTGCTTTCCTTGGTTTTATGCTGATGCATCTTTATGCAATTTAGCTGTAACTGTGTGGAGTTTAAGTCAAAGTTATCTGGGTGAGTGAGCCTACAAAAATGGAAGGGTGTTAATTTAGATGAATGCATGCATTTTGTCATCCACTGTGATGTAAATGTTTACAAGCTGCTGCATAGGACACATACTCTTGGGATATTTTCCCCTTTCTACGTAAATTTATTACATAGGGTTTTGTTTTCTTGGAGAAACAGCCTTCATGTTGATGACACATCTTTCTTGTGGGAATCTTGGGCTGTAACCTTCCCAAGCTTGAATACAAACATCAAGAGCCAGGGAGGAATTTGAGGCTACCTTCCTCACAGGTAGCACAGCTGTTTATCAAGAGAGCAGGTGTGTTGGGGAAAATTATTGCAGTGGTTGAGATAACTGCTGTGTGTATTACTCCATGTGGAAGGTACAAGATCTGTCTGTTTCGTTGTTCTCTGTTGTGTTTCTCAGAAATGAGGCTTAAGAGGAATTTGAATGTTTCTGTAACAGGGTGACAGTGTGTGACAAGTGGGGCTTCCAGATTGGAGCTGATTGTTGAAGTGAGCCGCAGGAGAATATAAAACAGTCAGAGACAGGACTGGAAGGTGTCATTCTTTTCCCCTTCAGGAGGAAAACTGTGGCAATGAATTTGTTTGTTTTTCAGTTTTGTCAGTTAGGGTTGTCGTTTTTTTTTTTTAAACAAGGTGGTGGTTTTTTGGTTAGTTTTTTCTTTTCCATTTGCACCTACTGTTCTGACTTTTGTCAGTGGAAATCAGTGACATCAAATTTTTGCTGTGTGAAATTGCTGTATGCTGAAAGAAGTTAAAAATCATAGTTAACAGATTTTATCTAATCTGTATGTAAGAACAAACATTAGGGCATATTGAGTGTTTTGATTTCTTCAAGTCTCTAGAAAAAAGCAAGTTAATTTCATTGCAACTTGAAATTCCAGGGGAGCTATAATATAAACTAGTAAAGCTACCTCTGGCTCAGGATTCTGCCTTCATTGTGGAGTTGCTGCTTAGGCTTCTGTCTCCTGAGACTCTCTGAGCACCCTCTTGTGTGTAATCCAAGCAGGCTGTGTGATACCCACCCTGCCTCCAAGCCCTGCTGCAAAAACATCTTTCTGTTCTGGTGCTTCACTCGCTCAGTTTTCCTGCCCCTGTGTGTCACCCATGCTCAAAGTGACAAGACCTCCCTGGAGCAGAGAGACCCAGCAGCTTTGTGCTGGTTGTGCTCAGCAGGCTGTGGGTGTCACTGGGGCTGAGGTGTGGGCAGTGTGAGAGCTGTGCCTGGCTGTGTTCGTGGCCCGGGTCACTGCAGGCTGAAATCCTGACGTGAGGCTGCCAAATGTGCCAGCTTGCAGCACCTCTAACCGAGCCTTTGACTGTGCTCTGTCCCTGACCTTTCTGGTTGTACCCTTCGAGTCTGAACCCTGGCCAAGCTGCAGGGCCACCCAGCCAAGCTGACCATTCAGGGGAGAAGGCAAAAACCTGGCAGCCATAGGTTTTTTCTTTCCCCTTGTCCTCTTATGTAAGTTGCTGGCCAGAGGCTCTCAGGGTAGTGCCTGCTGGCTTCTTGGATGCCTTTGGAAGCTGTTGGTGTTCTTAGGGTGCTTTGCCTGCTGTCCCTAGGAAATTTTCTGTTCCAGCCTTCATCCTTTCTTCTACAGACATTTTTGTTTTCTGTCTCATAATAATTTGACTTCCTTCCTGTTTTATTTTGTTTGTATGCATTAGGCCCTTTGCTGTCCTTCCTCAGAGAGAGCTCTATTCTAGAGAGTTTTTTGTGAGGATGTCCTTCCCCAAGGAAGAAAATAGCTTCTGAGCATGAGTGTGCAAGCAACACAGACATGCACTGGTATTCAGAGAGGTTTTTAGAGCTAAAGGTGGCTTCATGTGCTTGATGGATTTACACTGCATATTTGTCCATTTTCCCTGTGGATCCTCATCCTGTAGCAAAGGGTTCCAAGGTTTGCCTGTTGTTGTGTCAAAAGTAATTTTTTTGTGTTTGAGGTCACCCAGCCTGATCTGCTAACTCTGTGTGACCTGACCTTGGTTGATGGGCAGTGGCTGGTATCTTAATTTTTCTTACTGTTGTTTGGGATGGTGCTGTTGTTGTAGACACAAAGATCAAGAAACCTTGTGCTTTGTTGAAATCTTAACTGCAGTTTTGAGTGGTCACCTCTGGTTTCACCTAAAGCTTTCTTTCCTATCACAAAGGAAACCTTCTCTCAAATAATGTAGTAAATGTGTAAAATGTGATGTAAAACTTACAAAACATTACACATTAACTAACACATATTAAAAATAGATATTGAATTTTGTGTTTCGTAAGTTCAAGGCTTGTTTCATTTCTTACTTGTTTACTTAGCTACAGCTGCTTGCTTCTCTGCATAGGTCAGGGCTTGCCTGGTTATCTGGGCAGGTTGAAGGTCTTCCAAGGTTTTCCTTCTGCTTTTTTGTCTTGTATTAAATTCACAGCACTGCTTATTGACTGTCTTAGAACTTAGAGTCTGTTATTGTCTCCTTTTTTCCCAAAATCATGTGTGCCAGTGCTGTGCTGTCAGTATTGGAAGAGCCTTTCATGCTTTCCATAGTGGTGAACCTGGGGATACAAGTGGGTAAGGCAGTGGCTTTGCTCTGTTCAGCTCTGACCCCTGTATGGAGTTCTCAGCCAGAGAACTCAGCTGGGTACATCTCTGGCATACAAATTAGTGCCTGGCTTCTATATGTAGCACTCAGCCTCTGCTGGGAAGCTTAGCCTGTGTCTTCTGTCTGTCTGTCTGTGCATATCAGGTGAATCTAAAGAGCTGTGTTGCATCTCGGTCACACCCATTGATACAGTAGCTTGTCTTCACATCAAAATGACATTAGATAGGTTATTTTTCTTACAGAGAGAGAACAAACTCATCCTAGAAAGAGGTTCTTTATTTGCTAACTCCATTGACAGTAGATGTTGTCAGCCTAAGGTATTTTTTTCTTTGCAGAGCAGCTTATCTGTGTAGTTCTACATGAATTAACACCCCTTACAGATGCAGTTGTTCAAGAGTACCTTCAGTAAGTATTTGAAAAGTAGGACAAATAACTATTCAGTAGTTTGCTGACCCAGTTCTTGCTTTCTGCTCGTGTTCCTTGTCTGGGCCCTTGTCCAGGAAATCAACTGAAATTCCTACCCTTCCTACTCTTAAGTTTGTGAAAGCTTATCGACTTGGCCATGTTTCCTTCCTGTTCTTAAAGTTTCTTAAAGCAATGGAGTGTCTCCTGTGATATCTAGAGATTCTTTCTGCCAACAGAAAGCACAGGCAGTGAATGCCAGGCTCACTGGTTTGTGTTTGGGTGCTGCTGTAGTAACCTGTACATGTGTGTGAAAGGCTCTTAGGTACAAAACAGCACTGACAGGTCCCCCCAGCACAGAGTTCCCTCTCTGGGCTGAGAATGTTGTCAGTTCAGGTGGCCCATTTGGTTGCTTTTCCTGGGGCTGTTTCAGACCTTGTTATTCTATTGTAATTTTCCTGTAACACTTAAAGACAACAATGGATGGAGTCTTGCATTCCTTCACCTTTGTTGTTATGTTCTTGTTTGTGGACAAAGAGGGAGTGCCCCTTGTGTATGTGTCTGTTTATAAAAGTGACATGTGTGCAGGTATGGCCCAGAATTTATTGCTGGTACAATGGAAATCTTAACAGTGGGACTTAGTTTTTCTTTCTGAAGTCTGACTAATGTTTCTAAGAAGAATGTTGCAGCTGCATACATGAAAATGCAGCTAAAATTGTAACACATGGACTTTTTGGTTTCTCTCTCTTCTCTGTGATTTATTTTCACCCTTCCATTGCTGCTCTGGGTCTTTAGGTCAGCAGCTTTGGACTGCTGGAGAGGGTAATGGAGGTTATCAGCCCTAGGAGTCATTTCTTGGGGGGAGTATGATCTGGATGTTGCCTGTTTCTTTTTCCTCTCTCTGGGATCCGCTTGAGTTTCCTTGCTATCTTTGCTAATATGCTTTTATTCCTCTTTTCTTTCTTCATTGGTCTAAAGCTTCAGGTTATCTCTGAATTTATTATATATAGTCCCCTTTATGTATGTTAGGTACAATTTCTTTGTTTCCTCTAAAGCCAGGTTTGCCCAGCTGCAGGTCTGCATTTTTTAACTGTGCATTGATGAGTTCTTTAGCTGTGGGGTCTCCTGGTGGCCAGGCTGTGTCCTGTCTCATATCCCATGCCTGTGCTCCTGTGCACTGCATCCTCCTTCTCCACTGTTGGCATGCTAGGCCAGTATTTCTCAACACCACTGGAAATTCCTCTTTCTGTGGAATAGAGCTAGAGGTTAAATCACACCAAGGTAAACAAGAAAATGGCATCTGGGCACTTGGAAGAGCTGCTGTCACAGCTAAGCTGCATAAAAGCTGAAGTTCTTACAGAGGAAGCCTGCTAGACCTCAGTGCTGGCCTTGTGGCTCCATGGGGAGCACATGGGCTCCTGCTGGCGTTGCTGCATTCACAGGGCTGCATGGTTATGGTTTTCCCCTCTTTCCTTGTCCCCACATCCCTGCATGTCACTTGCAAGTCTAGGAAGGGTGTTGCTGACCCTGTTATGATTCCAGGCTCTCGAGCAGGAGCAAACAATCCTGGAGCAATTCTGTCTAACCTTGCCTTGTGGGGAGCTGTGTAGGTGTGAGGGTAGCCAGTCGTGTTTAACTATGATATATATCTAACACTGCTTACTGGGAATGCCTCACATAATGCTGTGTTTTCTTTGGTGAATTTCATAATTAGAGTAAATGCTGCATTCCATGTGTGATTAAGGCAACCTGGGTGTCTAACATCAACTTTTTCTGTTTATGTGAAATCAAGCCTTTATTGTTGTTTTGTAATAAGAGATTTTCGTAAGTGTAAACTTTGTGTCTGTTTCCCTTGAGGATTTTTTTGCTTAATCTGCTGTCGTTGGAGTTTTATGTTGTAAATTATCTTCTGTAAATAGTTTGACAGAAAAAAATAATCTTTATTTTCCTGTATTGGTGCTGATTGTCACTAATCCAATGTCACTAATCCAAGTCCTCATTGTGCTTAGCAAGCAGTGTAGCTCTGTTACAAAGGGTGGATGGCAATTACATGCTTCAAAGTAAGGACACAACAAATTTTTTTGCACTGAAAGTATTAGAAGATAGGTGCTCCTCATTGCCCAGCTAATTTACAGCATTTTTTTTCAATTTCACTGTGTGTTTGGGGATTTTTTTCTGGTTTTGAGGGTTGGTTTTTTTTTTTTTTTGAGTTGAAAGAGATCCCGAAATGATTGTCTGAATGCACCAATAAGTGGTGTTAAGTCATGGAAAACATCTAACGTGTATATTCACAAAATGCTTCCTGATTGCTTGTAAGTTAACATGGAACATGTTCATGATCTTAAACTGTTTCAGTCTTAGAATTTACACTGGGATAGCTGTACTGGTTAGACCACGCACTGCAGCAAAAACCTCTGTGGGGAACACAGTGGTACTAGCAGAAAGTATTTTGGTCAAACAAACCACAGCAAGATGACATTTTGTGTGAGTCTCTTGGTCCTGGACCTGCAGATGTGTTTTGAGTTCAAGCTACAGCCCTACTTCATTTTAGCAGTATTCTCATTAGGAGACTTGGGTGTTTTGAAATCTCTCCTTAGTCATAGGACAGTAGAAAGTAAAAGATTAACTTAATATTTCTGCTTTTAAATTGCATCACTGGTGTCTTATATCAGTGTCCTTGGTTTTGTTTCAGAATTCAAGATGAACTATGTTACCAGGAAATAAATTTATATCTGGAGGAGGGCCACTAAATGTAGGGAAGACTAAATGTTCACATCAGCTTTTCTAATTCTCAACAATATTTATCTTTAAAAACTGAAATTATTCTCTGGATATTGCATTAAGGAAGTAAAGTAATTAATAAGTAGCCTTTCCTGGACTTATGTGGAACTTCAGGCACTTGACTAAATCTGCTTGTAATTGGCATAAATTAGATGCAGTCTAGTTATGGTGGATATGTTTCTTTTCCTTGAATTTTGGTTGTTAAAAAGGAATCTGAAAGATGATGCACCCCTTTTTTGATCCTAGACTGATACAATTCTGTGGATGTGGATGCTATTTCTACAGTGTTCCTGTAGCATTTTTGCTACAGAAAAGTAGCAACTTTTTAGTTGTCTGATTTGTGGCAAATCAACATTATGACCTTTGAGGAGAGGGATATGTGCTGTTTTCAGCTGAAGAAATGCCATTGCTGAGGGCAAGTGAAGCAGTAACTGCTTCATTCTTATTTTTCTACTAATATGGGAATAGAAACATTTTGCAAACCTGACCTGTTGGCCACAAAACAAAACACTGATGAGCAAGCTCACAACCTTATGAGTAAAGATTATCAATAAAGCTAGAGAGCAGGTGCTTCCAAAAACTGGAAAGAGTATCAGCTTTTTACAACCTGGCCTCTATTAAAATGAGTGATCTTGGTAAGGTGCTGGTTTGCTGTGCCAGGTGTGGTCTGCCCCTGGTCAACAGGTTGTAATAAAGGCCATGATGTGTACATTAATAACAATTAAAGGTTAGGGCCAACAGATAACTGCCATTTTTTTAATAGATTACAAAAATACATATAAAATAATATCTATAAAATATCTATAAAAAAATACATGTATACAGTTAAACCTTTGGGAGTGGGGTGCTGCCCTTGGGCACCTTGTCCCGGCTGTTTCCCCAGCAGGCCTTTGAGCCACTGCAGTTGATGTGTGTGACAGCATTTCATGGCAAATGATGGTCTCGTTCCCCTCCACTGGTTAATGTTTTTCCAGAGTCACCTGGAAGGGCTTGTGACAAACATCAGAGTGCCTCTGGGGTGGGCAGCTGGGAGAAGTGGAGCTGTTTATTGCCCCAAGAGGGGAAAGTGGAACTGCCCCTCTGGGCACCAGCCAGGCCTTAAATCTGCACACCTAAATAAAGAGATGTCCACTGAGAAGTGCTGAAGGCAGCTGTCCTAATGATTGCTGTTGGAAGTTTGCAGCCGGAAAAGTGCATATTCCTCTTTGGTTTTAAAAGCATGGATGCAGTGTTTGTCTTTGTACAATTGCTCCAGGCCTTGGAGCATTTTCTGGAGCAGTAAAAGATCTTGGTTCAGTTTTTAGAGATTGGAACTCGGGCTTCCTAGGAGGAAGGGTAGGGGTATGCTTGCCTATGGATTGCTGTTATGTTGGTGCCCTTTACATTCCTATGCAAAGATTCTCTCTGTAGAGGGTTAAAGGAAGTAACCTCAGTTTCATGGTGTAGCTCTGCATTTTAATGCCTGCTCCAAATGCTTTGGATTCTTCATTTCCACCCAACACTTTTGTGAATTGGATGCAAGTATGTATTCTGAAAAAAGTATGTATTCTGAATTTTCTCTTAAGAGGAAAGTGATGTTTAATTTCAGTCTTTCACTTGTAGACAGTCTGTGATCCCAAGTGTTACTAGCATAGAAGAACTGCATCTTTTTGTTGTTGGCAGCCATGAAGCAAGTTGATGTGAGTAGCATACCATAGAAATAAAATCATAAAAGAGAAAAAGATGGGATTTTTTCACTTGGAGAAGCTGAGCCACTTAATGAAAAATGAACCAAAAGCAAGTTTTCCAGATCTGGGCTGTGGATATTTGTGGAATGTAATGTGAAAAGAACTTGAACTTCTGTTCTCAGTTCTGTACTGCTTTTGTGACAATTCACTTGGTTTTGGTTTATTGAAGAGTAGAACTGATTTACAGCAGTCATCCAATCTGTAAGGGCTGGAC
Organism: Geospiza fortis; assembly: GCF_000277835.1. Taxonomy (NCBI): domain Eukaryota; kingdom Metazoa; phylum Chordata; class Aves; order Passeriformes; family Thraupidae; genus Geospiza; species Geospiza fortis. Next base: position 261,594 of record NW_005054326.1, on the reverse strand, counting down.
ATTGTGCTCTGGGGGTGGGCCAACCTCTGACATAACTCTTTACTCAGTTAAAAAAACAGGGTCCGGTTTGCAGTACAAATTGGACAAATGTTGTAACAATGCAATGGGATCCTCTGAAATGGAAGCATTTCGATAATGCAGGCAGGCTGCTGGCTTGTTCCCTTTCTTTGAATCCAAATGCATCAGAATGTGCTTGATTGTTTGCCTCTGCAGCCTGCTGTGAAATAGCTCGGGCTGAAGTTCCAGTGACAGTTTACAAGTTAAAAAGACAGCTTTTTGGCCACTGACCCTCTGCGGGAGTCTAATCTTTGTTTTGTAGATGCCTCTTTATCTAGGGAAATTACATCAAGAAAAGAGGTGTTGGATTACTTCCTCATTGTTCCTCTTTGTTAAAGATGACCTCCAAAGAATTTTTACAGGCTGATTTGTACTTTTCCTTTAGGGTACATTGAGAAAACAAAGTCCTCTGTGAGAATTTCCTTCCCCTCCCGTTCATACAAACCCTTATTTGCTTTGTTTTTGATTGTAGCTTTGGAATGTTAACTGTGGATGTTTTAACTCCTGAATTGAAAAAGCTCAAGACTGTTAAATTTAAAAAAAAAAAAAACCAAAAAAACAAAAAAAACAAACAAACAAACAAAAAAAAAAAAACCACAAAAAAAAACCAAAAAAAAAAAAAGATAAAAGTCCCTTATTTCAAGTTGGTGTTAGAATACTATTATTGAGGGACAACTTGTGACAACCAGAAGATAGTAGTAGAAATACAATGTTCCAAGAGAACTGCATTTCAGTTAGTATACCTTATTTCACTCAAGGTAGCCAGAATCAGCTGTTCCATAGGCACAAAACAGACTGTGTTCTTTTCCCAGTCAGTCTGTCCATGGGTTGTAGTGGAAGTGCTCTGCCATTTGTGCCTGTGCTGACAGTTCTGGGAAGGGAATTGTGCCTATTCTGTTCCTAAGGCCTTGCCTAAACATCTTAGAAGTCTTATTTCAATCAGCTTTGCCACTCCACTGGCATGTTTGTAGCTGTCATGGCACATGGACACAGGCAAGGCACGGTTTGTAGATTGATACAGCTTCCCTTACAAGATTTTTCAGGCACTCAAGCCCTTCATTAAATATTAAGCATTAATGAATGTTCTGAGAAATGTGTAGCCTGAAATTTTCATTATAGTCTTTTGTTCTTCTGATAACTTAAGGTCTGTTAGAGGGAACGAGCTAATCTTAGGAGGAATCACCCACTGTGTATACATTGTTTATGCCGCTTTAATGGCTGCTTTGGGCGAGGATCAGCAAGGAAAGAGCCTGCAGTGGATGCCATTGCCTACCTGAGCAGGAAAGTTTCTGCCTGTAAGGCAGTTGAGAGGGAATTGTAGGGAGAAGCAATTTTAATTCTTCTTCCAAATACCAGCTAGAATTAAATACCTTCTGAGGATCATTCTCATGCTATTTACAAGAAAGAGTGACTGACATACTGACAAAAGTGGAGTACTGGAGAGATTGCTTTGCTTAGGGGTAGTGGGAGGTAGTCTGACCATCTAGGACCGTTTTATCCTCAAAAGGGAGTGACAGATCTTTTAAATTTAATTACAAACACTACTGTTAATGTGTTTTCTTTGTTTTACTACCATGTGTCATCCTTTAGCTGAGGCAGTAAATCAGTCCCTGTGCCAGGTGAGTTCTGGGAGCTTGGAAGGGCTGCAGTGCTTACCCTAGGGAGTGTCATACAGAGAAGAATGGCATTATCCTGTGGTGCTTAAGTCTGGCTAACTAGTCTTTCCTTATCATCTTTAGGAGTGAAGCAGTCTCCCAGATATGCTGTAGTTGTGGGTGTTGACTCCTGTGACATTGCACAGCTGCAGTGGATGCTGAAATAATGCTGCCTTCTAGTTCTCTTTGGAAAGATGGCAGGGCTGAGCCTCAGACTGGCACTGACTGTGCTCCTGTGGGGCTGGCTGATGCTCGACTGGGGTGCAGGGAGCAGCTGAGGCTGCTCCTAGGGCTGTGGCAAGGCAGCAGCACACTGAATTGACTAAAGCCTCATTTTGTGTTTCTAGGCTGTGTTTAGAACCCTGCTTGCATGAAACTGCCAAGTCCTTTCTAAAAGCTGATGGAGCATTTAGAAGTTTTTTGTATTAAAAAACCCAACAGACCAAACTCTGTAGATGCTTTTCTCAGCTTATTTTAAGCACAGCAGGAACTCACTGATTCATCTACATGCTGATATTATGGATGCAGTCATTAAGTAGATTTTAAGTCATCATGGCAACTTCCTCTTTAAATGGAAGCTAATTTTAATGAAACCTTTAATTTGCATGCTACAAAAAACGTTGAAGGATTTCATTTATGAGGTTGATAATCTTCATGAGACACAAAACAGTATTTTCCAAGACCTCAAGTGTTCTATAGCTTTCCATTTTCTAGCTTTTGTTTTTGTGAACTGTGCAGTCTTAGGTAGAATGGGGCAGTAAGTATCCTCACAATGGTTCAACCATCATCTCCTGGTTAGATTCTGCTATACTTAGGAGTACTTCCTCATTTCTTAGGAAAAGGTCATCCTTCACTGAGCTGTGAGTCATAGAAACTTTATGATAGAACTCAGACTGCCTATGCCTTTTCTGTTCATAATCTTCACTGCCTTCTTTCATTTGTGAACAAATACTTCAGGCTATTTGCACTTCTGTGTTGGCACCTTCCAGTTCCATTCAGTCAGGAGTACATTTTTTAAAAGAAGTGAAACCCAGTAGTGGTTCTTTTGGATTAGCTTTTATCTTGCTTACCTTTGCATGCTCATTTAGGGCAAGCGTATTTAGCACTGTGAGGATCCTGCATGGAAACATCTTAGTTCACTGAACAATCTCACTGTCATTTCAAGAAACAGCAGCTTCTATTTCTGCAGAGCTCTGAAGATCAGCTCTGCTGCTCAATGCAAATCTGACTCTCTGGAGGTGAAATGCATCTTTTATTTTTAACCTTAGTGAATACTTGGCAGTGAGTGCTGGTGAAGTAAATCCTCAAGGCCTGATGTAAATTGGCATTCCTCTATCTATTTTATTAGGAGAGCCTTTTGCAAGCATCTTGGCCAAATGTGGTTCAGCCTGTTGTGTGGCTGTGCTGTGTCCCGGAGCACTGCTCTCACAATGTCACAGAGGTGATGTAAGGACAGCTATTAGGCAATATTGCCGGTGCTGCAGCACACAGTGGCAATGCTATTGCTTAAATCTGGCTGAAAGGAGAACCAGTAAAACTTGCTGGTTAAATGTCTCATGAAATTGCCCAATCTGTGGAACTAACTAGGGCTGTTTCTACTGACTACCTGTTTGAAATGTGTGGAATAGGAGGCAGGGGGTGTGCCTGTGTGTAACTGTTGTTTATAACCACCTGCTCTGCTTACTTGCATTTTGCTGGTTTTAGCTACAGTTTCAGATTGGTTCAGTGTACTTATTGTGGTGTAACCCCAGTGGGCAACCAAGACCCACACAGCTGCTTGCTCACTCTGCCCCAGTGGGGTGGGAGAGAGAATCATAAAAGAGAGAACCTGTGGGTTCACATAAAGACAGTTCAGTAAGTGAAGCAAAAGTTGTGGATACAAGCAAAGCAAACCAAGGAATTCCTTCACCACTTCCCATGGGCAGGCAGGTGTTCAGCCATCCCATCAGGAAAGGCTCCATCAATGTAATGATTGCCCCAGCCAAAACCAGCACAGTACTGTACTGAAATTGTCTCTTATAGGTTGCTTTTTAAATTAAGATGCCCATTAGTTTAATTTCAAACTGTAGTTGTTGCTTACTCTTTCTAACATCAGTTTTGCCAAATGGCAGTGTGATTATGTCTTCATGTTTCTTGCATAAAAATAGAATTGTGAATTGGCTGCTTGAAATATGAGAAAACCAGTTAAGATTTCAGTTCTGTGGCTTCCTGAATATTTGTTCCTGCTCTTAAAATCTTCTTGCTCAACTCCTTCACTGAGCTTCCTGTGTAATGTTGCTAAACCTCCTCTTAATTCTCCTGTGGCTCTTGTGTTTACCAAGTAAACAGCTGTGGCCATTTTAGCTGTTGCATCTCAGATGGAGGTTGCTGACCCTGCAGTGAAGGTGGCAGGAAGGTGGGGATGCCATCTGCTCTGCTGTCACATTGTCACCTTACCATCCTGGGTGATTAAAGCACTGTGCCATACTGAACTCGGACAACTTGAGGTATCATTTAGTTCTGCAGAGTCTGTTACCTGCTCATTAGCAGCTCTCTCCTCTGAGGATTGCCAGGCAGCTGAGGGGATATAATATTACAAACTGCTGCAGCAAAATTAACTATAGCCCATTTGTCAGAGCTGAGAATTATCTTGCAGTGATCATATGTAAATGAAATGAGTTCCTGTAAGGACAGAATACATTATTTATTGGCTTTTTGGAGGTGACATTTTATTACAAAACTGCCAATATCAATTCCCCATCTTATATTTTTAATTTTCCCTCCTACATTATGACAAATTTCAGCATGTTTTATTGGGCAGTAAAATTCCAATTGAATTATGCATACTGGCAAGTTAAAACTTGTTAGATGGGTTGTCTTAATGTTGTGTGTTAGTCACATCAGAGCACTTAGGTGCTGCTGTAATGACACCAGGTGATTAGTGCAAAAAGAATAGATTGTCATTCAGAGTGATTCTGAAGCCTCAGCTGTGGCTTCACTCTCATAATACATTCTGATGCTTTCTGGCACTCAGACTGCAGAGTTCTCTGGAGATGGTGCTTCCCGAGGCTGCCACTGTCTAACAGGTCTCTCTGAACTGGCTGCTGAAGTGGCACCACACAGGGGTGTACAAAACAAATGGGTAACCAAAAATACTCTTGATGAGGGCTAAGATTAACAGTTGTCATCAATTTTCTGTAAATTTGACCAAATCTTTAGCATTTTGAGTTAAATTTACCCTGAATCCTTTTTGCAAGGATGTAAGTGTAGAAGACAGTTACTTCTCTGAGTAGGAACCATGGGCTATTGTTTTCTGGGGGATTTACCTGTTTTTGATTGCTCTGATGGAATGAACAATGTGTAAATTTGTCTGCTCTAATTCCTTGCACAAGTAAAGATACAAACCCATTCCTTGCAGTGATTGTGACCATGTTAATTTAAGCAAGGGAAGCATAATCACACCGTGTACTACTGCCCTCCTTGCAGTTTGTCTAAAATTAGTTGCTGCTTGAGCTCTGCTTGAGCTTTGCTTCATTGCTATTACTAGTACTTCATGTCCTAGTTTGGTGAAACCTAGTCTGGATGATTGAGCTTGGGTATGAGCTTCATACCTGCAAAAATACAGTAATTATAGAGTACCTGTGATAAGTAGTGTATTTCTAAATAATATTAACAGCCTGCTGCTTGCAATTTTGTAGAAATAATTCATAGAAGTTGACTGTGGTTTTGTAGATTTACTGCTTTTTGAAGCTCACTTTCTGTCACCTTTCAAAGTTGTGTTTAACTTGTGTTAAACAGAAGGGTATGAAACTGTTAGTGGTCTCAGGATGAGAATTCATTACCCAGCAGTGTAGAAATGTGTGTAATTGATCCTGTGGGATTTTGGGCACATATAAAAGCAGTTGTCATAGCTGTTTGGTAGCTTGTAAGCAAGCTCTTCTTCCAGCCAACTTCTGCATTCCTCTTTTTAACTTCAGTTGAGTTACACAAATGATTTTTTCTTTCAGAGCCAAGACATAATCAGCCAAACTGAACCAAGAGGAAAGAGAATATTTGAGAAGGCCTCCAGCATCTCATGAACGAACCAACGGAACTCGATAATGCCGGTTCTGCAGAGCCAGGTCTGCGGCTCAGAAAAGGACACATGTCTGACCCTGCAACCACACAGGCAGCCTTTGAAGAGGACAGCTCTCAAGAGAGCCTTCTTCTAGTGGAGACACCACTGTCTTCTGACCAGGAAAATGTAAGTCATATGATTGATTACCTGTTAGGTTTTCTAGGAAAAATGAGTTTTGACCTAAGCACTTCAGTGTTGTAATCTAACTTTTGGACCATGAGCCTGCAACCTTTTATTACCTGCTAAGTAACTGTAATAATACCAGGAAGGTTCCAGAAGTATTCAGTTGAATAAATGTATGGGAACTTGGGTGACAAGACTAGGCATAACTAGTTTTACCAGCTTTTATGTTTTTATTTTGTCCTCAAAGAAATGGGACTTGTATTGGTTTGTGTTCTGCTGAAATGCTGTTCATACAAAAAGATATTTGTTCTGCAATTTTCAATTAATTGTAAGTGAAAGGAGAAGTATTGGCTCTGGCTGCATGTAATCAGAACCTTGGCTGATTGGTATCTTTTTGATGATTAGGACAGAAAAATCTGTTTGCAAGCATTCTTGCTGTAATTAGACTGAACAGTGCATGATATCTTACCTCAGACAGTAGCTAGTAACAGACTCACAAGGCAGAGCAAAAGGATGGGGAAGCCCCTTGTGTTACTTCCTAGGACATTCTCCCAATCTTCAGCAGTTGTTGTCTCACAGATTTTCTGAGCCAGTGTCAATGTCTGCAAGTTTTTGGTGCATGAACCTTTATAAATTTTAGCAGCCACAACATGCAGAAGGAAATCCTCAGCTTTATTAGGTGTTCTACAAAGATACAGTCCAAGCACTGGAGAAAAGTACCTTCTGGTTAGAGATTTCCAGAACTGTAATTAATGCTTCTCCGAGGATATATTCAGATGGATATCAGCATAGTTAAGTGGAAGAGGCATTCATCTGAGGCTCACTATCCAGTTTATCATGGATTAATGAGTTTACTGTATCAACTCAGTCACAGCAACTGTGTGGTTTTAGCCAGCAGCAAAAACATGCTGGTGCTACTTAATGTGTGTTGGGCTGTGGCTGTAATTGCATTTGCCACAAGTTCTGGGTGTTTGCAGGGCCCATGGATCAGCTGACATGAGAACTGGTATTTGCCTTCTCAGCTTGATGAGTTGGAGCCCTTACAGAATTGAGTTCCAAGCATTCTTGTAATGAGAAGTCAGGATTGCTATTCATGTCTAGTAAGCCAAGCCAATGCACTCACAGTTGTACTGCAATAACTTCTCTAGAACATTCTCAGTATCCTGATGAGGGAAACACCCAGAGTCTTTTTCCATTTTGTAGAAGGGTGTGGAACATGGGTTTAAGGGGCAAAGTCTTGGAAAAAATGGTTAGAAAAAGAAAAGTTGAATTGTGCTAGCAGATATTTTGAATTTACGTGTTTATCTGTTGGTGTGTTGGGATCATCTGCTTTGAAGGCTGTTTTCATTCTTGTCTCTGACTTTCCTGGTTGAATAATGAGTTACCTGTAGCCTGTGGATGGAACACCCAAGGTAAAAGTCCATAGTTGATTATGTGCTTTAGTTCTTTCTGTACATTGCTTAGCTAAACAGAAATTATCTGGCTGAATCAAAATTCTAACATTTTGGCAATGAAACAGTTGAAATATTTTCCTCCTCTCTTTCAGGCATTTGTAGCACATGTTGTCTTTTTGATTTTTTTTTCTTTCATCCATACAACAAATGTTTGTGGTTTTTTTCATTTTGGCTCACTACAAATGTTTGGCTTTCTCGTGTTTGATTTCTCTTTCCTAGTCTCCTGAGGTGCTGTCACAGAAGTTTGTTTTTGCCATTTGGGTCTTGCTATTACATCTTAATCTGCATCACTTTCTCTGCCATATATGGCCTTGTGCTTTAAAAAATTTTTTTTCGTCCTTTTATTCCAGTCCTCAGTGATATCTTGGGTTTGTTAGTGTGATGTCCTTAAATTGTTTTTTGTCTTAAAAGGCTGAATAATTGATGCTTCTAATGGATCATCCCAAAACATTTTGCTGTCAAAAGTGCCAATATTGGCTTGCCAAATGGCCTTTATTATGTGATATTCTGCAGTGTTCCAGATGATCTGGAAAAAACATTATGCTATACATCTTCCTCTGCCTTGTGTAAGCCTCAGCACAGCTGTTGCTCAAATGTCAGCTTGGATTCCCTCTTTGCTCTGCTGTGCATTCTGGCTCTGTGCATCTGTCTCAGCAGAGTAATGTGTATTAGTTCATTAGCCTGACTTCTAGTTCATTTTCCTCTGGTCTGGAAGAGATTCATGCTCAGATAACAGTAATACAAGGATTTTGTTCTTGGCTAGGTGGCACCCAAGCTAAACATAGCCTTTCAAAGGTCTCAGGTAGTGCCCACTCTGAATGCAGCCACGATGGGGCTGGTGGCAACAATTCCATGTTGGGTGAGGGAAGGCAGTGAGGGCTGTGTCGTGTCTTGATGGTGGAACCACTGTTGTCATTTAATATTCTTGTAAATGCTTCTACTTAGGAAAAGCTTTTATCATAGTAAATATGTGTTCTAAATTGTACTGGGCTTAGGACTTGAGGTGTTGGTGTAAAAAGATGTATATTTTTATCCTGTGATAATATGGCATTGTTTGTTTTCCCAGTGCCTCCTATTACCTATTACATAAAATCTTCTCCGAACTCTCCTATACAAGATTCCTTTCCCTA
>NW_005054326.1:234574-253059 GCF_000277835.1 Geospiza fortis | reverse complement strand
GTAGAAGGAAACAGTCTGAGCTCTTAAGAGGTAGTAGTTGATGAATTTTTGATGAATTATTTTAATAGCCTTTTCTAAGGAGGGAGGCATGGAAGCATGTCATTATGTTGTTCAGAATTAATTTCAATCTTCCTCACAGCTTGCATTGTATACCATGTACTTATAATTTTGATGGACCAAAATATTGGTCCTCATGAGTAATAAAGCTTTTTTTTTTTGCTAAGAAAATGAAGATGATATTAAGAAATAAGATTTTCTCCTAAAAGTTTTTTTTTTTTCTGAGGCTTTTGACCCCTGGCACCTACCTGAGAGGTTGCGTAGCTGTGAACTAAAAATGAAAGATCGGACTTTCTGTAAATTGTGGCATTCAGTAGATACATGTAGCAAAGAATTACTAGCCTTAAGCATAGAACATGCTTATTCAAAATAATAGTAACACAGCTGCATTCTTCTGCCAGTCCTGTTAATCTGCCAATTTTATAACAATTTTTATGGGAAGATACAAATCATAGGACATCAATACCCTTTTTATACCTGAACCTCTCAGTCTGTATTTTATTCCATAACTCTCTGTTCTCTCCTGGAGTGCAAATATGTCCACAGATTATCCTGTCTTCCCAGTACCAGTTTCAAGGACTAGATACACATCTTGCTGTCTTTAAATGTGAAATCAGTGTAGTGGCAGGTGAGTGGTGAGCCTTCTGTGGCTTGGACCACTAGTAACCATTTTTCTGCATAATAAGCATTTGATGATGAGAAAAGCATCAAGCAAAAGCTGCATAATTCCTCTCATTCCTTCAGCAGTTTAAACTTCTTTTCCTTTTCCTGTTTCCACTATCTGCTGATAAGGCATTTTTCAGCAGGTGCTTCCCTCCTGTAGCATCCTGGATTTTCCTTGCCTTTGGGACAGCATCCTTTCTCCTGTCCTAGAGTTTCTGTGTCTTAACTGCCTTTGTAATTCCAGCAGTGATAGTTCCTAGAGAAATCTCTCCTACTGTGACTTTGTTAAGCTGACACAATCAAATGCATGTGACTTCTTACCATGTGATGAATGGGCTCTTTATGCAGCCCTGAAACCCCGTGCTTGATTCTTTCCCTTTGTACTTTAACCTGCCAGTGACAGGAGGTAAACAACAGAACCATTTTCTGTGCCTTTGTTCCAATCATGGGTTTTCCCCGTGCTTGGATGATGATTCCTTTCATCTTCCATGAAGTTGAGCTGTTGTGCAGTTGGCCTGTGAGGCACCGAAATGTGCCCATAAGGTGGAGAGCTGTTGCTTTGAAGTGTTTGATAACCTACAGTAAGGTTCTGGGGGGAGGTTTGTGTAGCCCGAGTTGTCTGAATGGGCAGAAGGAATTTGGGTAAATACTCCTCTGGGTTGCTTTTCAGGGAGTGTGGGCTTTGAAGGGAGAACTTGGTTGACCTCTGACAAATTTCATGATATTTCCATGTACTTACAGGAATCTTTCTAGAGCATAAATACCAAAGTGGCTTGAAGGAGGAAGGCAGAAGGATGTAACAGAATTTCAGGTACAAAAGAGAATTTTTAGAGTAATTTAGGGTGAGCAAATGACTCAAGGCTTTTAACTTGAATCACAGAACTTAAAGCCTTTTCTGTTAGAGAAGTGTTTATGTATTACCTACAAAAGCAGACTACAGACAGACTTTTTTGATACTGCATTTATTTGCTCCATGTAAATAAATGGAATTGTCTACTTGACTCCTGGTGCATGCCAGCTGAGTGAAAAAGACAGGCAAAGTCTTGAAGGTCAAAGAGAGACATTTGAGTCTTAAGAATAGTTTTCTAGGGGAAGTATTTGTAAATTCTGATTGGGTGAAATTTCATCCTTTGCAAATCTACTTGCAAGTTTCAAACAATTCAGCTTTCTTTTCAGTCTGGCATTTTTCTATTGGTTCTTTGGGGTTATGATTGAAATCTTGGCATTTGCTTCTCTATTTGTCTTCTTCCTCCATTGCATTGCAGGATTTTTTGGTAAAGTGTGATTGGAAGAGACCTGGTAAAATCAAGTTTGAGTTTCCACCAAAGCACATTTCCTCTTGTTTTAAAGCTGATTGTGTTCAAATGTTGTTGTTCTGTAGATTTCTTTATCACCTCTTCCATTCCTTCATTTTTGTAAGTCTTGGGAAGAAATGTTAATTCTTTGAAAGCATATGAGTTGACATTTTGCTTCAGATCAAAAGATCTTAACATCTGCATTTCTCCTTCACTTGCTGTTCTAAGAACTGGAAGTAATGTGAATTTTACTCATACTGCTAGTCACTGAAGTAAGTGCTTGAATAAATTTTTTTCCTACAGAAAAGCATTTTTGGATAGACAGAGCAGAGTATCTCCAAGTATTTCCCACTTAGACAGTATGAAGGCAATGGGACACGTTTATGGAGATGGTTTCCAGGCCCCACTGGTGCCTCCCATGCTGGCATTGATGTGCCTGGGTTATGAACAGACTGTCAGAGCTTGAAATTCTGCAGAAAAGGCAAACTGGTGATCCAGTCAGCCATGCATGGGCAGTGCCCAGGAGGCTGGGAACGTGTAGAAATGGCCACTCTCCATGTCTGCTCTGTCTCCCAGAAAACTCTCTCTGAAGCACCAAGGAATTTGTCCTGGGTGATGGTTGTGGAGTTGCAGCTGGATTCAGCTGGGCAGTGTTTCTGTGCTTGGGGAGGGCAAGTGTTGCTGCTCAGGGTTTGCTGCCTGTCAGCAGGTTTTGTAACCATTGCTTGCTGTGCTGGGTGTTGAAACTAGGAGAGGGAGGGAGTAGTTCTGTTTATAATTCACTGGCACAACAGTTTTCCTGCACAGGGGTTAGATTCCATGGGTTTTGCCTTTGTTCTCCTGGAGATCCTATCTGCCTGATTTGGGCAGCAGTGGGGGGGTGTGTCAACCTTTTACAGTGATATAAGAGAAAAAAATAGTGTTGTACTGCTGGGTTAACTTGCATCTTCCTCCAACTGTTTCAGATTGATAGACTCTGCTGTTAAGTTCAGCAGTACCCTTTCAATCTCTCTTTGTTTATTTTTGTAACAGAGCATTTCTTTTTCCATAAGCCCAGCATGCTTGTTTTCTTTTTCTCTTGTCAGGATTAACAATGGCAGAGGAGCAGAAAATGGCACATGAGGCTCTTCTGCAGTAGAAACAATTTCTACAGGCCCTCCCCCAAACTACTGCTGAGCACATGGTGGCATTGAGGCCCTGGGCCCTTGTCAGATACTGAGCTTTGACAGAAGATCAGTAGAAAATCAGAAAATCAGCTCAGAGATTCAGCAGACCCTTTTCACCTGAAGATATTTAAGGAGGGAGCTAGTTCTAATCAGTGTTCTAGCAAGGCTGCTGCAGAATGTGACTTTGTCCTGGGACTATTTGCTAAATGAGTTTTGAATGTTAGTGCTTGTTTTTAATGAGTGCCAGCAAGCAGTCACCCATGACCAGTTGTGTAAAGCTGTTTTCAAGTGCTATATTAAATGGTCTGTATCTTTTATAAGAAGGTGACCTACAAAAGAAAAACACTAAACTCCAGGAACCTCCAAGTACTTGACATTTTGACCAATGGGCCTAAAGGGGTTTTGGCACTGTGCTAATGAAAGTCTTTTTTTGGTCCAGTGACAGCAAAGGCAGCTTGGCACACCCTGCTCAGAGGTTTCCTTTTGGAGACTGCTGTGGCTGTGTTTACAAGCTGGTCAGGGAGAATGTGAATTCTAAAGGACAAAGCTGTTACTTTAAAATAACTTGGTATGTGCAGAAGTTAGGGAAAGTCAGGGAAATTTTATGATGCTGTTTGTTTCCAGTTTATTTTTCACAACTCATAAGCTGATGAAATTCTGAAAAATGTGCAACAGGCTTTTAGGAGAAATGGCATGGCAGCCTGCACTTACTGCTGCTTCCCCCTTGCAAGAGGCTGGTTGATAAAAGGTCACTTGACAGAATGGGCACAGAGGAGTTGCTGCTGAAAAACAGCAATCTGGCCAGCTGAAAGGGATGTTACAGAACTGCCATTAGAAAAATAACATTTTTATATTATAGCCTTGAACGTGTTTTGGCCATTATGCTGAAAGCTCTCGAGTTACTGAATCTGGCACGCTGCCCCAAGGAACATAAAATGATTTGAATGTCATGTTAAGCACTATTAATAATTCATCTGATGAGATCAAGATAAACAAGAGCAAAAACTCAGAGTCATGTCTAGACTTTGTGACTTCAGTTTAATGTGGGGGATAACAGTGGTATTGTAAATGCAGCAACATATGTTTTGTAACTTGAGTTTTAAGAAGAAAATAATGTCTAAGTACTGTGTCATATAATATGCCATGACTCAGTGTTAATCAAGACATTTGGTTTTTCTGAGCTATCTTGCCTGTGTCCCTACCAAGGCACAGAGTTTTGCCAGGGCACTGATCAAGAAGACAGTGGGGGAGTGTCTGTCAACAGCTGAAGGAAGCAAGAATATTAGAACAAATTCAGACTGCATCATGCTTTGAAAATTCCTGTGGTGGTAGGTTTAGGGCACTGGTGGCATCTTGGTGGTGAGTTGGCATCACAGACAGCTGAACTTTGAGACATGGGAGTTCATTAACTCCAGAGCTTAATACTACATAGGTATGTGCATGGTCAGTTGGGCTCCTGGGTAACTGAGTAATGACTCTGTCTGAAAAGAAACTCTAATGCACAAAACTTGTGCCCTTTCTGGGGCCTAGGAGAGTTTATTGCATTGCTAGTTGTCCTGGTTTTGACTGGGACAGCTAATTTTCTTTCTTGTAGCTGGTACAGTTCTGTGGTTTGCATTTAGGTGAGAGTGACATTGATAACACCCTGATGTTTTAGTTGTTGCTAAGCAGTGCTAGCCCTAAATCAAGGACTTTTCAGTGCCTCGTGCTGTGCCAGTGAGGGGAGGCACAGGAGGCTGGGAGGGAGCAGCTGACCTGGGCTGGCCAAAAGGATGTTCCAGGCCATGGAACATGGAGCCCAGTACAAAAACTGGGGAGAGCTGGCTGGGAGATGCTGGGAGACAGGATGGGTGTTGGTCACGTGGGGGTGAGGGAGAAAGTGACCACTTTTTAGAGTAAAAGGTGGCTCCATTCAGATTTCATTTATCTTTTAGTTTGCACACTCATATGACAACATTGACAGCACTTTCTGAAGTGATGAACCAGAACTTGTCACCTGTGCAAGGAGCAGTCACGTGCAAACTTTCTAGAAATCTTTAAACTGTGACAGCAAGAAACTACAGACCTCAAGAAAATACACTTTGCTTGAATTCCATTGAACATAACAGTCAAAAGTGGGAAAAATGTTTCTGGAGTCTTTTTCTGCAGTTATGACTTGACTTTTGACAGGCTTTTCCCTAGTAAGGACATTATTAACCAGCATGTCTGTTAGCAAATTTGAGAGTGATAGTATAGAAAGTGTTGGTCTGTGTGGGGAGGATAAGCTGTTGTAGTAAACAAGAGATGTTACATTTACTAGAGCAGGTTTTACTGCACTTTTCTCTGTAACAGGATCTTTGGCTATGTGATCTGACATTTTTGGACTGCATTCAGATGAGAAATTCTTGTAGTAAATGTAAACTTTTTTTTACCTTTTGTGCTATTGCTGTAAAAGTGAAATTTTATTGTTAAACTGACTTAATGATCAGCACTGTGCAATTGAGCTCTTGGGTTTCTTGCTCTTTGTTTGCTCTGGTTCTCTAAGCCTTGGGTTTGGTATTAAACTTTTTTGATCCCTACCAAAATATGCTCTGGAACTCTTGTTTAGGTGATGATCTGTCCCTGGAAGTGTGTTGCCTGGTTCTCCATACAAAGTGATATAATTAAATCTGATTTCTACCTTTTTATTTACATTCTTGTCTGTCACTGTTATCACAAAAGAAGCTGTAACACCTAACAAAATTAACTGAATATTGATAAACCAGTAAAGCTGATTCCTCTGGATGTTTTCACTTGTCCTTCAGATTTATTTTATTCTCTGGTACTGTTACTCAACTTAGATTGTGTTTATACACCTGTTGGATAATTTCCATCTCATTGGTACCTGGACTGGTTTTCAGTAGCTTTAACACTTTGTGAATTTGTAAAGGGAGTAGAATTAAAATTGGAACAATTGCTTGGCATTTCCATAGAGTTAAATGTCCAGACCTTTTAGAGTGTACATATCCAGAAGCCATGATTTCTGATTATTGTAAAAGCCTGATTGTAAACATTGCTGCATGTGTTCAGCAGAAGAGTGACAGCTGGTGATTGTAACAAGTTTGCTTGTTACAAACCAGGGGGGTTATTTAAAGATACTCTAAAATGCTCTAAAGACTTCACAGAATTGTTTAGTCAAATCTGAGGTGCTTTAAAAGAGGTTGAGTAAATTAGATGATGTAAAAGAACATCTGAGACATCAGCTGAGTGAAAATCCCTTTGGCCTATGGCCTAGAAACTACAAAGGCAAAAGTTATTCTTCAAGCACTTAATTCAGGATGTACCATAGCTCATTAAAAATGGGATTATCAGAGTTTTCTTCTGGGCTCTCATTTCTTGCACAGTTTTAGGCAAGTGATATTATTTACCCAATATGTTTCTCATTTCAAAATGTGATTCTGTGGGCAGGACTTAGAAATAGTTGAAAATGTGTCCTAAAAGGATGTGCTTGCTTATGTTGTTATGGTCTGGAATTACTCATGAATTTCTGATACAGTCAGCTGAAGAGGAGAAAATAATGAGTCCTGAGATATGAAGGAAGTTGTGACAGTGGAAATATTACAATATGCCTTCTGAGCAGGAGAGTGGGATTCTTTCTTTCAGTCATTGAAGAGCTGCAGGTCAATAGACTCCTTCAGATATCCAAGTGAAAACTGCTTTTGGTGTTGCCCTCCAGGGTAGATTTCTGACTTTAAACGAGCACCGTTTACTGTTCTTCCCAGTGAAACACTGCAGGAGGGAGTCAAGGGAGGATGGGTGTTCCAGAACAGGCCTCCTTTTGCCTCCTTAGCAAGAAAAGGACTAAGAGCTGAGCTTTAGTTTTTTCCCCTTGAATGCTAATTTTGAAGTTTAATGGCAGGAAGGAGATAGTAAAATCAATTCAATTTTTTGGCAGTAATCTGGACTGTGTATATGATATGAATTCCTTTTATCACCAAAAGAAGC
The DNA here is from genome assembly GCF_000277835.1 of Geospiza fortis. Taxonomy (NCBI): domain Eukaryota; kingdom Metazoa; phylum Chordata; class Aves; order Passeriformes; family Thraupidae; genus Geospiza; species Geospiza fortis. Next base: position 245,915 of record NW_005054326.1, on the reverse strand, counting down.
TCAGTAATGATTTGTTTGTAGGCACATGGCCAAAATGCGAAGATTTTGGACTAGCTCAGAAATAGCTGTGCTCTTCAAGCTTTACAGTCTGTTCAAATTTAAGCCTTCCCATCATTCTAGAAATGGGAGTGTGTGCAGAGGGGGAAATGAACATTTTTTGGCTTTGAGTCACTGGGCAGACTGCAATGAATACAGGCTTTGATTCTGTAAGGGACCTTTTTTCCTTCAGTCCACCCAGTTGTGTAAATGGAGGGTTGCTAATTTGTGCCCCCCATTTGAGCTGGTTATTGTGTGCTGCTGGGGGAGGGAGTTCTAGAGTAGTAAAAGGCACAGCAGTGCTGCTTCTTTCAAATGCACTGGAACTGAAATGCCAGCCTTGCTTTTCCATAAGGTTTCTTTGCTTTCTAAACTGTGCAGACTATCCTGAGCATTTCCTCCAGACCTCCATGGCAGGGCACTTGGACTGGTTGATCTTTACAGCTGCCTTCTAACCCAACCCATTTTATGTTTCTGTGACCTTGGGTTAATTATTTATGATATTGAAAGCCCAGAATCCTAGAGAGCTCCATTAGTAGAAAAAGCCACTGCTGTGGGGCAGCAGTGTCAGTGAATGTTGTTGAGTCAGAATGAAACCAAATTTGCTTTTTATTCCTGTGCCTAACAGGAATTGTGCCTATTTTAGAAGGATATTAAAGCTATTTGCATCTTTCTGTTGCCTGGTGCCTCTGTCAATAGGACTAATGGGCTTATCTAGGTAGAGAGAGTGTATTTAATACTGTCTTTTTCTGCTGGAGAATCTGCTTAGAGCTGGTCAATATATCAATCACTGCTGTAAAATACAAGATATTGTTCAGAGGAATTGTTCACTAGAATCATAAATGAAGGTGATTATATGGTACAAGGTATGTGGGTTATTTGTTTAGGCAATCAAGTTTTCCTAGTGTGGACGAATGTGAGGTCATACATAAAACCTGAAGGATGTGTAGTGTGTATTACATACCAGAAATTGCATTCTGGGTAAGCAAAATTGGGTCAACAACTGGGATGGGACCTCTTTGAAAGATGAAGCTTCAGTGACTACTGCAAGGCTTGGATACAAAACAGGTATGAACATGTCATTTCTCTGTCAAAACCCCCAAAAGTATTGAAGGCTCTGGATAGCTCACTGTAGGCTGGAAGAAGTCTCATTTTATTTATGCAAAATGAGAGTTTTAAGCAGCTTATTGAGTTAACTTGACAGAAATGGTTAATAAGGCTTGACACCAGGGAGAGAGCTGTAATGTGGGACAGATGCACAGCCAGCTCCCATCCCTGGCTTGAGAGTTCAGGGCATTAATCTGAACATTACTGATAATAATTTGTAAATAAAGTAAGTGAGATTATATACTATATTCTCAGTCACTTTGGATGGTATTATTGATACATCATCTTGATTTTAAAGTTGTTAACCATGGTATGGGAACAGGAGGGGGAAAAGTGTTCTGGGAAATCTGGAGGAGGCCAGTCTCCCTCTGTGCTGACTGTGGAGCTTTCTTGGCCTGGCCATGGGGTGTGTGGCAGCTTTCTGCATTAAGTCTTGAGGGTGCAGAAGGCTCCTTCTCTCCTTCCTAGCTTCCTCCAGTTTGTTTACATTGGAAGTTGAAATGTTGAATAGAGCCTTTGATTGGCCATGAGCATTGTAGGAAGCAAACAGGAATGTAGAACTTCCATGGCCCCCTGCTTTTCTCCTCCATGGGAAGCTGGAGAGTATCAAAATATGCAGATGATGTGATAAGTCATGCTAGAGCAGAAAAGTACCACACTGTTCCTGTAAAGTTATTAACGATGTGCACCAGCCTGATATCCCAGCTGAGTGGATTATTTTATTTTTCCTTTTCATAATTCTCTTGGTACACCCTGAAGATATAGCCATTTCTCTTTATTTGAACTTGGCTTAAAACTCTGATCGCTGTTACTGCTTTTCTTTGATAACTTGCCTTTGTCTAACTGGCAGAAGTTTCATGGTAGTTTCTGAAATACCTTGAAAAATCAAATATATGAGTAAATTCCAATGTTGGATTACAAGCTGAACAGAAGTGTCAGTTAAACAGAATAGATTTTCAGATTTGGAGTGCAAATTGAGGTGAAACATTTCTAACAAGGTAAATGGATTCCTCTCCTTGACTTGCCTTTTATTACCCTGAAATGCCAGATCCATTATGGAGGCATTAACACTGGCACAGTGACATTGAAACATAAAATAGGGAGTAATCCTTCCCTAGAGGTGGGAAGGCTGCAAGCCTCAGCCTCCATATCTGGGATTTAATGAAGCGTGACTTAGAGGAGCACTGCTGGCTTCCAAACCTGCTGGAAACATATGCAGAATGGATTAGACATGTGAGCTGTTCTCAGATACCTAAGAATGTAATCATTTTTTTTGCTTGTTCTTCTGAATTCTTTTCTCAGTGCTGTACAAGGAGAGACTTTCTTTATTTGCCAAGAGCTCAAATCATAGCTTTGTGTGGAAAACAGCATCACCTTCCTCTGTCCATCTTCCTACAAAGTGTTTTCTCTGTTTTTTTCCCCCTCCAGTGTTCTGATGATAATAAACACAATGATGAGCCACCTCAAGAAGATGAAGGGTTTATGGGAATGTCACCTCTTCTACAAGCCCACCATGCTATGGAGAGAATGGAAGAATTCGTGTGTAAGGTAAGGGCACGTGGAAACTGCTGAAGTAATTTCCTTTTCTAGGCAGCTCCAGTGGGCAGCAAACTGTACTTGGAGGAGCTGCACTGCTAATGTGAGGGAGAGGAGGTTCTCACTGTCCCCAGATGGGCATCTCATGTTCTGAGTGCCAATACTGTGCTTCCTCAGCATCTGTCTGTCATACAGGATTAAACTGTAGAGCTTGGAACAGGAGGGATTTACAACTGACACTCCACAGCTGATCATGCAGCTCAGGTGTGTCCCTTGAGAAACACCTGTGAGTGCAAAGCAGAACAAAAGCTTTCTCGTTTGAGGCACTTTGACTTACAAGGTCATTTGACCTGATTTCTTCAGATTTGCAAATATTTTGCTTTCCCAGCACCACTTGCATCTATTGTAGAATAAGCTTTGTCCCTGACTTGAAAACAATGCTGTATTGAAACCATACATAAGTAAATCCATTGTAGATTTTGTAATTGTTGACCTTGGCTCAATTTTTGCTACTTTTTAGAGCCACTGGGCTGTGTCAGTCTCTGGCCTTCCTTTCTCTCTGAAAGGAATGCTGCCTCTTTATACACTGGCTCCTGCTGGTTTTATGAGCTATTTTTGATATTTTTACAGAGGGACCCTGGTGACTTGGTGGTCTTTTGTGTATGGATCATTTTGATTTTTTGCTTTTGTTGATTTTTTTTTTTACTATGCATCTTTGCCTCTTTTAAAATATTTTGTAGGGTGGATTGTGTAAAATGAATTCCCTCCTTCTGTTTCTACCTCAATTCACATTTTTTGTTCATGAACTAAACCAGTTATTTCCTTGTTGAATGTATTTAAGAACCCAGTCTTTAACTGGGCTGCTTCTTCCGAATGGCTTTGTTTTCCTTCCATGCACGAGTGTGGAGAATTGATTTAAAAACTCTGAGCTCTTGTTGTTGAAACTGAAATAAGAATGTAGCTTTTTAAACTCAGTGTTTCAGGAACCTTCAGCCTTGCTCCTGTAACTCTAGCCAGCCATCAAGCCCACAGCAGCCTGCAGAAACAGCCCCGGTACATAAAGCAGCTCCCTGCTCCCCCTGTCCCTGGCGGCGCTGCCACTCTGAAGCCTCCATGTGTCTTGTGTTACTGCAGCAGTGCTGGAACATCTGTGCACACTTATTTCCTGTGGAGCCAGCTGCAAGAATAGCTCTGTGCACAAACCCCCTCTCCCTTTAAAGAAGAAATCCCATGGAATTGAGAGTCATGAGTCTCTTGCCTAAACTGCTCTGTCACTATTTGCTTGGGAGTGTTTCTTTCCCACTCTGAACAAGGGGGTTGGGCTTTTCTTGTTGGCCTCTCACCATTTCACATTTTCTGGCCACTATTAGTGCTAATGGGTAGCTTCTTTTGCTAGCCTTCCCCAAATGCTAGCAGATAAACAGGTTGGCTTGTGGTGGAGGAACAGGCTTATTTATTTATTGGAGAGAACTAGGTCTAGGCTTCTTCAGTTAAATGGAGAAGAAGGCCTGTAAAATAACAGAACGTGGAAATGAATTAAATGTTTTCTCTTCACCAGCAGTAAAAACACCCAATAGCCTTCCTGTCTAGTGGAATGCTGAAGTATTTCTTTCTCTGATGGTGCAGTTCATAATGGTGCAGTTTTGAACTGAAAACAGTGACTGTAGCATGTTATTTCAGGTGTAAAACCTTTTCCCCAGAGATGTTCCATCAGCTCTCCTCTGTTTACTGTACTCACAGGTTAACTCCATTTTTACTAATATGGGTTTTCTGACTATTTCCATGCACTGAAGGAGCTCCAGTGCCTGCATTTCACTGAACTCTTGTATCCCCCAGGTGTGGGAGGGCAGATGGAGAGTGATTCCCCACGATGTTCTGCCCGACTGGCTGAAGGACAATGACTACCTGCTGCATGGCCACAGACCACCCATGCCTTCCTTCCGGGCCTGCTTCAAGAGCATCTTCAGAATACACACAGAGACTGGCAACATCTGGACTCATCTCCTAGGTACTCATCCTAAATCTCATCCAATGCCTTTGTCACTCTCAAAGAAAAGAGAGCAAGATGGAAAGGTCTGTGGGGTTGTCAGCATTATCATTCCACTAGTAACCTGTTAAATTAGCAGCTTGGTATCCCTCTCCTAATTTTATCCCATCAGAGTTGGATTGGACTTGCTTAATTGTGGCATACTATACAAACAAATGCATTAAACATTTCCTAATCAATAAATTACTGTAAGATCCTTCTTCTCCCAAGTGTTAATTGGGATTGCATTTCTTGCCACTGGAACACACTTAAGTTGCAGCTTCTCTGAGCTGTGAGAGCCTTGAAGGGAAGAGGTGGTGCTTGTAGAAAGAAGAGTTTTCAGTATGCATGAGCTTGACACCTCTCTGCCTTGCTGCTTTTCAGGATGCGTGTTCTTCCTTTGTCTGGGAATCTTCTACATGTTCCGGCCAAACATGTCCTTCGTAGCACCTGTGCAGGAGAAAGTGGTCGTTGGGCTGTTCTTCTTGGGAGCCATACTCTGCCTCTCCTTCTCATGGCTCTTCCACACAGTTTATTGCCACTCAGAAGGTGTTTCCCGGCTCTTCTCCAAGTAAGTGCCTCGAGAACAGGACAGGCCAAATAGGAAACAGGTGGGAAAACAGGGCTGGGATTTGTGCCTGGAGCCCCAGTGTGGGAGTTGTTCATTGCATGACTGCATGTACTTTGGAACAGAGTTGAGCAGAGATTTAATGCAGCTTCTTCTAATTATAGTTTGTTTCAACATGAGTTTTTGTGCTGTCATTTGAGTCTTAAAACTCCATCATTTTCTGCTGTTTGGCAGGCATGTGCTTGCATCTTGCTGCTGTAAGTAATATGCCTTGAGCTTAGTTGCAGGACTTTGAATTTTTAGTGCAACCGTTACTTGTCATTTCAGCTGTTCTGACTTTGAACCTGAAACTTATGTAAGACAGTTCCACAGTGTGTATCAAGATGTCTTGGTCTTTTGGTTTTACTGCATGTTCTTTTTTTGGCTGGCTGCTGAATATCTGATATTTCCTAAAGCTACTCAGCCAGGATTCTGTAATCTGCAAGACCACCTCTAAAGTAGCCCAGCAGTTAAAGTCCCCTACTGAAAAATTAACTCCTTCAGCTTTTGCAGGGGTGTTTTGTCAGGGTGTGGTAAAAAGCAGGGGCTGTGGATTTCCTTTTTTACATGGGTGCACAAAAAAGCAGCGTGGTTGAAAAATTGCAGCATTATTCCACTGTGGTCACTGAAGCTGATGCCCAGTTAACTCTTACTTGTCAGATACTGAAGTGTTTGCCTTGGCTGTGTTCTCAGAACATACTGTGTGCCCTGCCTTCAGAGGGCTCTTGCAGTGCTTTTTTTCCTCATCTGAAACTAAAATGGGAGTTTTCCTCACAAAGCTTTGGTCTAAAGGCTGCTGAAGGTATTGCTGATGACCGTGTCAAAAATGGCCTTCCTGGCTCTCTGTAAGGTAATCCATTACTGTAGGTGGAAGAGTTGCTGTCAGGACCTCAGCTGCAACAGTGAGAATAATTTAGTTGCAGTGAGAAGTAGACAGTTGCTCTACTAAAGAAGGGTGTGTAGGTGTGAGGATTTCCAAAGGTTCTCACTTCTTATGATGCTGATTTTTGTTTTCTTCTAGGCTGGATTATTCTGGCATTGCACTCCTCATAATGGGCAGCTTTGTACCATGGCTGTACTACTCCTTCTACTGCAACCCTCAGCCTTGCTTCATCTACTTGATTGTGATTTGTGTCCTGGGCATTGCAGCCATAATTGTCTCACAATGGGACATGTTTGCCACCCCTGAATACCGGGGTGTAAGGGCAGGTAAGACCTGAAATTAACTGCTTTGCTTCTTGACTGCCTTTCCTGCTTCCTGCTTGCCACTTGGAAAAACCACCTTGGGTAGACTTAATTTTGTAGACCTTATATTACTGAACTGGGACCTTGGTGAGTTTTCTTTCAGCATTTATTGTACCCAGCTGGATGCACAGATAAGGGCTGGTGCAAGTCCTGGAAGTGCATTCCTGAAATGGACAGTAACACATGCAGTAGGAAAGGTGGTGCAAAGGATTTCTAGCTGCATCTAGCAACTTTGTTCTCAAAAAATGACTGGCTGCTTGGGGTGTGTATGTGTATTTGTTGTGCTTGTGCTTTTTTTTAACACTAGACTCAGACACTAGCAAATCATTGAATGATTGAGTTAATGTGAATGATTTGCCTGGATAAAACACAAGAGTTAAGATGAAGACTGTTCTTCTCTTCACGTCATCAAAAGAACAAAACCAGATTTGGGTTCACATTTTGAGGAAGGAAGAAAGAGAGCTTTAGGGGGCAGCTATGGAATGTGCACACAGCTGGGTTGAATAGTAATATTTCTTGTTTCTTAACCTGCACATGCTGTCTACAGTAAACCTAGATTTCCTGGACAGGTTTGGGTACCTTCAGAGCATTCAACTTTCCAAACTTAAAATCTCTGTACAGGACATGAATATTCCCCCCATGCCCACTGTTTTTACAAGTTTTCTGTCCTTGCTGCTAAAATCTAAACAAATAATCAGTGTTCTCTTATATGGCAGATCAGACGAGCACAGATGCTGCTTTTCTGTTTGGTAGGAGTACTTGTGCAGCATATGATAAACAGTCTCTTTGTTGTGTCTCCTTGTCTTGCTCTTGAGCGTTGTGGTGAAGTGAGGCTCGGTCTGTGTGGTCTCAGTTCCCTCTACAGGCCGAGAGCAGGAACTGGCCTCACCTGCATTGGAGCTGGCAGGAACAACCAGCAAATGAAATATTCCAGCTATCTGCTGGGACATGTAACTGAGTAGCTTCTGGTATATGAAGGAAGTTTGTGCACTCTTCAGCTTCCTTTCCAATAAATCTCTTCTGGGGACCTGCAGCTTCAAGAGCTGTCACCCCTCTGCTGCTTTGGCAAACGCTGAGTTTTCCTCCCGTAGCTTTTGTGTTTTCATTGTCTCCCTTTGCCACCACTGCCTTCAAACCTGACTCTCCCGCATTTTCTTTGCCTCCCAGGAGTATTTCTAGGTCTGGGGCTTAGTGGGGTAATTCCCACTCTGCACTTTGTCATCTCTGAGGGGCTCCTGAAAGCAGCCACCATGGGGCAGATAGGCTGGCTGGCACTCATGGCATGCCTGTACATCACTGGTGCTGCGCTCTATGCCGCCCGCATCCCGGAGAGATTCTTCCCTGGCAAGTGTGACATCTGGGTGAGTCTGCTGAGTCACTGGTGAGGAGACCAAGCTGAAAGCTGGTCCCCCTTGAGCCTGGAGGATTTTGTGTCTATGTTTTCTTACTGCACCAGAAGCAATAGGTCTTCAGGGAGGGGCCAAATGACTCTGGGCTCTCTGAGCCTGGCATAGCTGGTGCCTCTCTTCCCAAGTTGGCAAAACCTGGCTGGTCTGAGGTAGCTGCTGGTGTGCAGATTCCCCTCAGTACATTGCTGGATTGCTTTAACAGATGGGCAAGGAACTGCAGACATTTGTGTGTGTGTTTATGTGTTGAGGATCCTGCAAAGACACATCTTTACCGTGCTTCTGTGCAGAGCAGTACATGGTCATTTCATTGATGTTCAGTGTGTTCTCTAGGATCTTCCCCATGTCTGGCTCATCTTGTATAGTCAGGACAGAGATGGTAGGGTTTGGCCCAGAAGAAGGGATAGTGGGATGAGCAAGTGGGTGAGTGGGGGAAACCTGGTGTGAGGAAAAGAATCATGGAGACTGGAGGAGAAATACCTGAGGAAGATGTAAGGAACAAAGCTGGGTGGAGCAAGAATAGAGATGAGGGGAAGCAGACCTTTGGAAGGCCACTGTCCTTGCACTTAGGATAGTTTAAGATCCCTAAGAAAGACTAGAAGTGAGAATGAGACCTGCACCAGTTTGCTTGGTTGGTCTGTTACTATAATGAGCTGAGCTCCACCAACTCTTTTCCAAACTTCCCATGAATCCTGCAAATACACATTTGTAGGAATATTTCAGGAGCATTATCCACGTTAGTATGGCTTCCCTCAGACAAGGGCATGCTTTGTCATGTAGCTCTCTCACAGTTGTCATTCTGCTCTCTTCCAGTCAGTGACATCCTGGGCATTCATTCAGAACATCCAGTTGTTTCTAGGTTTTAATACAATATCACATTTGTCTGTTCTGTTTCTCTGTGGTGAGAAATAAAATACCAGCATGCAGAATCCACTTGGTAAAACTTATGTCTGTGACCAGAGCAGAGTTTGTACCTGTTATCTGTATGAGAGGGCCATTTTTGTCCATAAACCACCAGTGTGTCTTGTAGAGGAACTAATTTTCAAGGCGTCCTGCTTAAGCCTTTTGCCTAAGGTTCTGAAATTCTCCTTGTCCCTTTGCAAAGATGACTTAGAGCAGCTCTTTAGTATGTTTTTTTGTTTGACCAGCTGGCTCAAATGATTCTGAAGTGAAGGGGGGTACATGTGTGTGCAGAGAATTCAATGATTTTGCTAAAGATAGAGGGAGAAGAAGGAATCGTGGGGTGAGCAAGTGGGTGGGTGGGGGAAACTGGATATGAGGGAAAGAATCATGGAGACTGGAGGAGAAATACCTGAGGAAGATGTAAGGAAAGAAGCTTTGTGGTTGACCAGCTGGTTCAGATGGCTCTGAAGTGAAGGAGGGGCCGTGTGTGTGCAGAGAATTGGATGATTTTGCTAAAGATAGCAGAGGGGTGGGTTGAGCACACAGCCTGGGGAGCTGTGCAGCTCGTGGCACTGCTCGGTGTCGCTGTGCACCTCAGCTGCAGGTGGCTCTGGGGCAGGGTGGAGCCCCAGCTGAACCCGGCTGTTTCCCTCTGCAGTTCCACTCCCACCAGCTGTTCCACGTGTTTGTCGTGGCTGGCGCCTTCGTGCACTTCCACGGCGTCTCCAACCTGCAGGAGTTCCGCTTCACGGTCGGAGGGGGCTGCACAGAGGAGGAGGGGATGCAGTAGGAGCCGCCTGCAGCCCCGGGGCAGAACCAAACGAGGAGAGCCGCGGGCCGAGCAGCCGGGCTTAGCAACAGGAATACCTAAGAAGAATCCAAGTTTCAGCTGATGAGGCATGGAGCTTCATGGGGATTCTGACTAACCAAGATAAAATTCTATACCTCAAGCAATGGAATAAATCAATTTGAAGACCAGGAAATTCTGCAAACCTAATTTATTCTTGGGATCTACAGATTGAGCTACAGAGGACCCTTTCCAAATCGGCTTCTGTTCAATGCCATATTTATTTGTAGAATTGGGGAGGGATAGCTTAGCAGTTTCCTTTTTTTTAAAAAAAAAAGAAAAAAAAGTCAAGGTTAAATTTATATCCTCTCGGAGGGTTTGGGCGTTGATTTTAGATGCTCTTTTGGGAGAAAAACAAAATGTAAATAAGATTTCTAACTTTCTGTTTAAATAAAATTTATATAAATGTTTTAAACAATGGGTGGGGGGAAAAAGGGTTTTTGTAAAGAATGCAACATGCAAGTACCACACACTGTTTCAATTTTGCACAAAATAAACGATTGCAGGAGGACCAGGTAAAATTCCCAGGAGTGAAGCTCGCTGGCCCTGTCGATTTTCCTAGTGGCCAGCACCTGGGCAATGTGGGGTCCTGGCCAGCACCTGGAGTAGGTTCAGGACGTGCACAGGAGTGTTGTGAAGGCTGGATTAATCATGGTGTCATCCAGGTCACAGTGTGAGCACATGGATTTGCTCCAGTGCCTGGAAAGGTGCATCTGCTCCCTGCCCCGGTGGGGGGACAGCTGCATTCCCAGCCTGTGTGCAGTGCGAGGTTTGGGATCATGGATCCTACAGTTGGTTGGTTTGGGTCTCATCATAGGAGCTGGAGCATGGTGGGATAACTGCATGTGAAATCGCAAACAGTCCAACTCCATCAGTGCCTGCCCGAGCCAGAGGCCCCCAGGGAGAGGATGGTTGCCATTTGCAAGCCTGCTTCGTTTGCTCAGAGGGATGGTGGTCATGGGCTTGTCAGGAGATCGTTGAGCATGTGAGGGGAAACAGAGGTGGGGTTAAGGTGGACTGGAAAGAGGAAGCTGTGTGCTCCAGGACTTGGAGTTAACAGGCACTGCAGACCTCAGGCACATTACCATCCTGTGTGTCAGGCTCCATATGCCAAGGCAGTTTGCAGGTTTTTCTTTTAAGGAGGAATAGATCCCTATTTTTTTTAATAATTTTTTTTGGTCCTTAGGTCTGCTTTCCATCTGTGCTTTAGCAATGGGACTGCTGGTATTTCTTAAGCCTAAACCTGAGAGTTCAGCTGGATTGCTGTGGTGCAGACACACCTCCTATATAAGGGGAGGCAAATACCCTTCTCCTGTGTAATTGATGTAGCTTGAGCTTTGGAGCCCAGTCAGAAGCCAGACTGAAGGAGAATCTTTGGAGTCGTAAGGTGAAACTTGAACATTTTGTTTGTTATGGCACAGGTATTGCTTGGAGGCTTTAGCTGGAAATTCAGAGCAATTACCTCTCTCACAGATGAGTTAAACAGCTCATACCATGCAGTATTTCACAGGGAAGGAAGCTAAAGGGTGGTTGGTTGTAGTGTGCGGTGGTTTTTTTGTTGTTGTTGTTGGGTTTTGGGTTTTTTTTTTTTAGATTCCCTCAAGTTTCAGTTTTCATTCTTCAAGGGA
>NW_005054326.1:222844-234564 GCF_000277835.1 Geospiza fortis | reverse complement strand
TTGCAAAGATCTTCCCATCCCCTGGATGTCACAGTGTGTTTTGGGGAGTTGCTTTGTCTCATGGAGTCAGGTAGGAGCAGAATGCCCTCCTAAAGCTGAGTGGCCATTAAGGCTTCACCCCTGGAGTGGAGTAAAGGCTCTGAGAGCAAGGTCAGCTGCAGAAGGAGGTGCTGCAGCAGCCTGCAAGTGTAGAGGGATGTGTTGTCAGTAGGATCCTGACCCTGGATGCCTGTAGGGCTGGAAGTGGTTTATCCCAGGTCTGTGGTGTTTAAATGAAGGAAAGGGCAGTATTACCTTGGACGTAAGGGCTAACAGCACTGGCATCCCAGACAGGCTGGGGAGGTGTCTGAGCCAGGTGTGGTACATATCAGAATCAGAGCTGGCTGAAGGTGCTTTGGGATACCTCTGAACAGTACCAGCAGAAGCAGCAGCCTCCATCCTGGATCATCCCACGTTCACTCCTCCAAGGGTGATTGTAACCTGGTCCTACACAGCACAGAACTATTACAAAAACACAGTACTCCACCTGCTATTCTTAACCCAGTCTCTCTGTTCAAGAAGTTTGTGTGTTCCAATGAAAACAACCTAGCTGTGCACTTTTCTGTAGCTTTTGCTGAGAACTCTTCCCAGGTTGGCACCTGAATGCCTTACTCTCAGCAGTCAGAGGCTTGCTTGCTCTGTGTGCAGGTTATTGCCATAGAATAGTTAGGACCTACAGCTTCTTTCCTTCCCCATTAAATAGTGGCCTTGTTCAGTATATTTCTTTTTAACAATTGCTTACTGTTGGAAGCAATGAAGCACATTCTGGGGTTTTGATGGCTGGGGACTCTGGTGATGGTTCCATATAAGATGGGATCTTATTACTTGCTGTATTCTTAACTTCTGCTAATAAAAGAACCAAATTGATTATTGTCTGGTCTGGGTCTTTCTGCACTGTGTGGGCAGTAAAGGATTGATCATCTCCTGGTGTGGGGGCTTAGGGGCTGGCATGAGTGGGGTTGGACTGGGCAGGGAAGGGGCTGGTGGTGGCCAGAACAGCCTGTGCCCAGTGGGGCCTTCTGATGTTCCTTGGCTGTCAGCTAATGTCTGGGAACTGCCTGGAAAGATAACTCCTAATCCTGCTCTTGTCTTGGCTCACAGCAGCTCTGGGTGTCCACAGCTGAGCTGTGCTTTTTGTCAGCTCCTTCACTCAAGGTGAGTGTTCTGCAGTAACTTGTAACAGAGACAGCTCCTGTTCATGACCTGGACAGCTTGATGGATGTCTCAGGATGGATTATTATTATTATTACCATTATTATTATTGCTATTTTAATGGAAAGCAAATTCAAGGAACATGGAGAATGTTGGTATCAGATTTCACACAAATTACACTAAAAGTACCTGCCACATTTGACTATGAATTGGGTTTATTCTGTTTCCAGGAAGCAAAGTGTTACTTAAAAGTTGTCAGGGCAGGATAAAATTGCATGTCCCACCTCTTCTGTGTGTAGCTGTGTCCTTGCTCTGCCCTCTCCTGAGAATCACTTGCTTCATTCATTGCCAAGTACCTGAGTATGGATTAAAGAGCTGCAACCAAGGTGAGTGAGGCCATTGCCTGACTTTCTAGAGAAATAAATGAAGTGCATGATTAGGATGGAAGAGCTGACTGGTTTAGTTGAAGCTATTAAAGGCTTCCCTGCAAAATTGAGTTCTTTCTCCCTTTCTCTTTTTTTGTCACCCCTGCCTCCTGTGTGGCATCAAGCAACTTGTTTGAACCAAACAGTGCTGCTGTATCTGCCTGGAATGCCTGAAATTCTCCAGGCTGATTTCCAGGAGTGCAGAGCAGTAATGTGGCTTGAATGAAGTTGCTTAAAAAGATGGATTCCTTGGAGAGTGTGTGTGGTAATTCCTAGGTTCATATTGCTCTTGAAGAAGGAATACTGGCCTGGAGTGCATGGCAGCATGGAGAATGTCTCACCTGCTCATCTCCAGCTGTTTGGACAAGGAGCAGTGAAGGAGAAGTGACCTGGGTAGCTGCTGTGAGAGCCTTGCAGTGTAAGCAGTTCCTTGTTCAGCACTGAAGGTTGGTGCCTTGGGCAGGGATGGGAGCTGAATGAGAGCCCAGCACTCCTGCATGGGGCTGATTTGCCTGCTGGATCTTATCAGAGAGTCACAGAAGGGTTTGGGTTGGAAGGGACCTTAAAGATCACATAGTTCCAGCCCCTCTGCCATGGACAGGGACACCTTTTCAACCAGACCAGGCTGCTCAGAGCCACATCCAACCTGGCCTTGAACGCTTCCACAGATGGGGCAGCCACAGCTTCTCTGGGCAACCTCTGCCAGTGTCAAAGTGATGAATTTTCTGGCATTTCCAGAAGCTTCACCTTTGCCTTTCTCCAGTAAAATTCATGTGTAAACTACACAAGCATTGGTATTGCTGAGCTGGGAGATGCTTGCACTGGAGATTCACCACGATCTCATTCAGTAGCAGCTTCACCTCTGTAGTGGCACCACTGAGCACAGAGCTTAAAAACTGAACTGGTCTGGTTGTAAATGAGATGGGAAAATCACTGGCCTGGCTGAGTTCCCTGGTGTGTTTCCCTTAGAGAGGCAAATGCCCCCCCAGCCAGTTCCAGTGGCTGGCTGTGCTCTCTCCTCCCACCCTGCCCAACCCCTGCCTGTGTCCTGGGGGTTGCTGGTGCTGGCTGCAGCTGAGCTCCCCCAGTCCCAGGTTTTCTCCGTGGCTGTGGCCAGGCTGCAGGGCTGGCACTGCCAGATGGGCTGTGGGGTGGCATCTGCTGCTGCAGCCGGCCCTCCTGGGAGGGTGTGGCACTGCCACCACCTCCCTGCTGGCTCCTGGCCGCGGCGGCCAGCCCGGGGCTCTGCCCTGGCCCTGGCCCAGCTCCCCCATCCTGCAGGGACAGCCAGCCTGGGAGTGCTGCCTTTGCCAGGGAGCCTCCTGCCAGCTTGGAAAGCGATATTCTGTCCCTCAGGGCCTGGCAGGAGGAGGTGACAGCAGGCTCCAGCCCCTGCTGCCAGGGCTAGAGAAGGTCACTGCTGCCTGGGACACACAAGCAGAGCAGCCGGGGGCTCTGGCCAGAGTCCCGGGTGTGGGGCTGTGGGGGCTTCCCTGTCCCTTTCCTGCTGCCCGTGAGAGGTGCAGCTCCTGCCACCATCCCACAGCCTTTCCTGCAGCCATGCACATCCCTCTGCTCCCTCTGGCACTGGTGGGAAGAACAGCAGCAGCTGCCTGGCCCTGCAGAGCCAAACAGGTCTAAAGAGAGGGCTCAGTGCCCAGCCCTCCTCTGCTGCCAGCAGGGGCCTGCCTGGGGAAAGGCAGGGTGCCAGGGCTCCCAAAATTTCAGGCAGCAGCAAGCAGAGCAGGAGGGGCTGATGACATTTCCTGTGGGTATTTACAGCAGAAACGTGCTCGGTGGTGTCCGAGTGGGGCCATCCCAGAGTGCTGTGGCTGTGGCTGATGTCACAGGGCAGTGACAGGAGGTGTAAGGGCCCCTGTCTAGGGCAGGCAGAGGTGGTGGGGGGGAACAGCCTGTGCCGAGGATGGGGGAGCTCCCCAGTGCCTGGGGGGGAAAAGGAGCAGCAATGCCCCCTCAGAGAGGGCCCAGCTGGTGACGGAGTGTTTGGCACACGGGTGTTTGATGCTCCTTCTCTGCTTCCTTTGGAGTATTTGCTTAGCACAAAAGTACTGCTGCATGAGGCTGCCCTGAGCCCCCCTCCCCTGCAAGCAGAGGCTTGTGAGAGCCCAGGGTTTCTGTGCTGACAGTGCCACTGGGCTCTCTCAGCAGAAAAAGCATCCTGGAAAATACTCTGAGGAGCCTGAGGTGTGCATGAAACCGAGCAGAACTGTGGTCCTGGTCCTTCCCTGTGCCAGAGATGGGCACACACACCCCTCACACACCTCTTAACACACCTGGGCTGTGTGGCTCCTGGCTGTGGCCACTGCTCTGCCCAGCCTGGCATGTGCCAGTCCCTTGCTAAGTCTAAGCCAACTCAGGCCAGCCTCCTCCTCTGCAGACAGCTGCTGTAAATCCCACTGATTTCCCCACTGTTTTGTAGGATGAAGTCATCCCCGTGTGGCCACACTTGAAGGTGTAGCCAGCAGCCTGCTGTGCCCCAGCCCTGATTCAGGGGAGGGCTCATTTGTGTGTGATGCTGTGCAAGGTGTGTGTCCCTGCCCACCACAGCGCCTGGGGGAGAGCCAGGCTTACCTCAGCCTGCAGTGCAGTGTTTGTGAAGCCTGGGAGGAGTGTCACAGAGAGAATTCAGCTCCCTGCCCCCTGCCTGTGAGGAAATCAGCTGCAGGACAGGCTTGTGAAGCCCCTGCTGTGTGCAGCAGTGAGGTGTGGGTCTGATGGACAGCTCTGTCTGCAGAACAGATCCCACTTGGGAATTTCCTCCCATTGCATCTTCCCTAACAGAACAAACCCTGCTGCCTCTGGGTGTGCTTTGTGTGCTCACAGGGTGGATGGCACAGGAGGGACAGCTGGGATTTATGGGATCAGGATGGCAGCAGGATGCTGCTCAGCTGGAAGTGGGAGATGGCTCCTCTCACAGCTGCTGTGCTGCTGGTTGGATGCTCTGGCCTCTGCTCGCTGTTGGCTTTTGCTGACCTATTTTCATCTGCTGTGCCCAGCACATGGCTGAAGAAGTTGGAAGCTAAGGCAGCTGCTCTTCCTGGGGATTTTTCTCTTGCTGAAAGGGCCATGAGTCACTGTCTCTGTCAGAGCATGAAATAGAATTTGCTTAACCCCATGCTGGAGCCCAGAACTCGATAGGTTTGCTTATGGTCTGCTTTGCTGTGAAAAAAAATTCCAAAACCCAGGAAGCTGTTCCTGATGTGTGCTCAGGTTTGGGTCAGGCAAACCTTTGCTTTTATTTCTCAGTTTAAGAAATAATCCAATTCTCACCCCTGTCCATTCCCTGCAGTTAGCACCTGTGGACAAACTCCCTGAGCCAACCAAGCCAGGTACAGCTCTCATCTTCTCTCTCAGTGCAGGTGTCCCTGCAGGACCCTGTTTATTGTGGATTAGTGCACCTGAAGCCAAGCATGGCTCATCCAGAGCAATGTGCATTTTCGTGTCCTGTTTAAGCTGAGTGGACATGGGGCTGCTAATCCTTTCTGACAGGGAGGTCATCCCTGAGAGGCACCATGGGCAGGCACGTGGGGCTGGGGGAGCTGTGCCAGCCCTGGGGGTGCCCCGAGCCAGGGGCTCCTCCATCTTTGAGCAGCTCCTCGTCCTTGACAGCTGCCCCTTCTCCCTCTGTCCTGCCTTCACCTTCCCTGGCTGCTGCTGGCTCTGATAAGGTCACTGCCTCTGAAGCCTGGAGCCTTCTCCACCTCCAGTTTTACTTCCAGTACTGCAGTGGTTCCTCTTTGCTGTAACACTGCCTCCAGCCAGGCAAAACCCCACAGGGGAGCTCTGAGGTCCTGGAGGTCCCTGCCAGGACCTGGCTGGGACTGATCCTGTCCCCTTAGTGTCAGGTGACACGGGTGGCAAGGAGGACATGCCTGGATGCCTGGAGTGCATCTGTGGGTGCCTGCTGTGTTTGGGGCAGGGACAGAGCTGCTGTGAGGATGAAGCTCTTTCCCATCCAGCTGCTCTGTGCAGCAGCTGCCCAGGAGTCCAGCCTGGCAGTGGTGGCAGTGGCAGTGCACAAGTGGGCAGAGCTGCTCATGAGGCAGCCAGTGAGGAGGGCCTGTGTCCTGAAGGAGGTGACATCTTGCTGTGACAAGCCACACAGGGGGCCTGGAGGGCTGCAGGACACTCCCAAAGTGACCAGGGACAGGTTCAGCCTTCCTGCAGTACTCCCCTGCTGCCCTGGGGCCACCACAGCTGTGTTTGCAGTCCCTTCAGCCACATCCTGTCCCCATGGGTTTCTGGGATTTGTGTAGGGCTGTGATGCCCACCAAACATGCTGAAGCTATGGTGCCTATGTAGAATATGCCATATATTTGTTTTTAATGAGATGGTATGGAACAGTTCATAAAAAAAGAAAAAAATAAGAAAAATGGGTGCTTCCCACCCATTGTCCATAAAGCTCTGTGAGAAACGGCCTGTGCCCACCAGCTGGGAATGCCAGGCCCAGGGAGGGCACAGCCAAGGGCAGCTGCTCCCAGGGGAAAAGTGCCTGTTTCTTGGCTGCTTCTGCAATGAAGAGAGCAGGTAAGTCTCTTCTGGTGGGTCACACAAAACCCCTTTCCAGAGCTAAGTCCACATGTAGACAAGAACCTGGATGCTGCTCTAGCAGTGTGAGGAGAGGCCTCCTTGGCAGAGCTGGCGTGGCTGCAGCTCTCCAGCTGAGCTGTGCTGCCTCCCACTGCCCAGCCAAGGTGAGGCTGCTGCAATTCAATTCAGCTTTGGTGCCGTGTCCCATCCTCAAGACCCGGACATGCCGCTTCCAGACCCGGGCGTTCAAAACCCCGGTGGCTCACCCTGAGGGGCAGGCAGGTGGTGTCCCCTGCCCCTCCTGCTCTCCGTGGGAGGCAGGCTGATGAGGAATGTTCTCCATGATGATCGCAGCAGCCCCGGCTGTGAGCGGGGTCTGGGAAGAGCCGCTCAGCAGCTGCTGTGCCGGATGCTGTGCTCGCATCTCCTTTAACCACGGGTTTCCGAGGAGCAGCAGCTCCCACCGTGCTGGACCTTGTGGTGAAGGACACCTGGGGAAGTGGCGGAGGGTGTCCCAGAAGGACATGTCCCCCGTGTCCTGCCCTCTCCCGCACGGCTCTGGCCTGCCGGGTCCCTGCAGCGTCACCGCAGCAGCAGCACCAGGGGCAGGAGCAGCAGCGCGGGACACACGGAGATCCCAGCGGCGCCACCGCAGTCCTGGGCGTTTTCCTGCGAGATGGGAGACAAGGGATCAGTCACCTTTGGAAGAGGGAGCAATGCCTGTGGCCGAAAGATCACCCCAGGAGCCAAGGAAGGGACTGGTTTATCCCTGTTGGCCACAGCAGCCCTCGGTGGGTAGGAAGCCCCATGGCTCCCGGCTCCTAGCAGGGTGTGTGTGTGCTTGCTCCTGACCCCGTGGTTTCCGAGCTCAAGCCCTTCCCAGGTGCTGATTTCACCCTTTCCCAGAGGTGAAATCCTGCTAGGAGCCTCCTCGGGGATTCACGGCTGCGTCTGGCTCCAGCCAGCAGCTAGACACCCATGCAAGGGTGCAAGAGGAGGTCCGGCCGCCGGCGCAGCTTCTGGGAGCGCATCCGCTCGCACTTCACCGAGGCGTTGTGTGCGGGGCTGTTAAGGAGCGGCAGGGCGGGCAGGGCAGGGGATGGACGCCACACACACCCTCGGGGCTCCTAGGAAAGTTTGGCCGGGTGGAACTGCCCCACCCGGGAGGACAAGGGAAGGGCGGGTCACCCTGCACGGCCAAGCCAGGCTGTGCTCTCCACCCCCACAGCAATGGCAGCAGAAGGACATTTTCCACCCTGGCAAACACGGAGATGACAGGGCCTGTGGAGCCCTGCATCCCTGCTGTGCGTGGAAGGATATATTTGACTTCTTTTGCATCCATTGGGACGGGTGGGAAGACGCTGCAATCGCAGACGGTGTCGGTGACGAGGAGCAGGAGGTTACTGCTGATGATCTGCTGTGCCACAAACATCCTGCAAGGGAAGAGAAGGTGAAAAAAAACCACAGAGCAAAGTGAAAAGTGAAAAAAACCCACAACTCTCCAGCCCAGAGCAGCAGCCCTGGCATTGCCTGAACCACAGCAAAGAAACTGAAAGAAAACAGAGGTCATTGGAAACAGGATGCCAGCAGAAAGCAGGAGAAACCAGTGAGCAGATGAGGGAGAGATGCCATCAGCAGTCCTTCCTGGCCTCCTTTTTGGCTCTGAACTGGCTCAAATCTGTAACTGCATGCTAGGCACAGAAGTCAAAATCAACCCAAGAACCCAACCAACCAGCCAAAACCAAGACAAGCCCTGCCCATGTGGGGCAGCACATGACAGCAGATGACACCTGAGCAAAGCCTGGCTTCACCCAGAGGTATGTCAGTGCCTATTTAATGTGTATTTGTGTGTGTGCTTGTACAGTGCAAGGGTGTCTCTATTATGTGGTCCTGGGAGGAGCAGAGTTGTGCTAAATCTCACGTTACCGGAGAGAGAAATAGAGGAACCCAGTAACACTGTGGGCTACACTGGTATGACAGGACTGACCAACTGGTGTTTGTTTGGCAGGGAGCCAGCATGTCCTGGAGCACAGGGAAGGCTGGGGACACCAGGCTCTGCATGCCTGCACTGGTGGCAGGGCTTCTGGAAGAGAAATACAGGCTTGTGGGGATGTGCCCACTGCACTGGCCAAGCTGACTGTGCTGGAGCAGTGCCCAGTGTCCCTGGTTATTCACCACCTGGCCTTGCTGCCTTCCAGGGATTTGAGTGTCCCCTTTTAGAGGTGCTGAATGCCACACACAGCAGCTGACCATGTCATTAGTGCTCCCTAACTAATGAGTGCCCTGGGAGCTTTGGCAAGCAGCCTTCAAGCCATGCACAGATTCAGCCAGCAGGACAGAGATGCCCCATGCATCAATCCACAAGCCAATGTTTCTGCCCAGGATGGAGCACCCAGCCTAGCCCTGCTCCACCAGGAGCTTGTGGAATGTCATATGCCTGCATGCCAGGCCCTGGCTGATGCTCCACACAGCCTGTGGCAGGGGTGAGGGGATTTTTCTCCCAAATATCTAGATAAAAAATGCCCAAGATGCACCAGAGGCTGTAACTACAAAGGAGCCAAGCAGGACACAGCCCCTGCTGCTCCATCCAGCACCGGTGAGGTGCTGCCTCCAGCAGGGGAGGGGCAGCTCCCAGGCTTTGTTTGCAGCACAGATCTGTGACCCAAAGAGGTCACTCAGTTCCTCTGGATCTGCCCAGAGATTAACAGAATACCTTGTTATCATCAAATCTGCAATCTCTTCTGAAACAATGTTTGGCAAGGCTCTGGCTTTCCTAGAGCCATGCTGACTAGTGGGGGCTGTTTTTCTAAGCTTTAAGTCTTTCCTGCAGTTGATCCAATACTGAAGACTAGGTAGGATTGTTTTGTGGGTTTTTAAAAGAAGCAATTCCAGTCACATCTGTTTGGAAAAGCTGGATCAGTGGAAATTCATCTTTTTGTCACCTTTCCACACGTGATTGCTGATGGCATTGAGCAACCACTGAAAACAGCCTCTTTCCACAATGACTTTCCTGTTATTTTTGACTGTCCATTCACTTACAATGAAAATGAGAAATAAAAAAGTGGACTTTTGTTTTCAGCTCTTTCAGTCTAACACTTATTTTCCCCCCCATCCCTGGTTTGTTTGGTTGGTTTTTTGGTGTTTTTGTTTTGGATTTTTGTTGTTGTTGTATTTTGGATTTTTGTTCTTGTTGTTGTTGTTGTTGTTGTTTTGGGTTTTTTTGGTTCATACAGAAATTCAGGAAAGGGGGAAAATGAAAAAAAAAAGAAAGAAAAGGAAAGCCAAGAGTATCGCAAAAAGGGAAAACTTTCTAAGAAGAAAAGTTTTGCCAGAAACATGAAAGAACAGAAAAAGTTCCTTTCTGAAATCTTTGGAATGGAAAGATATATATATATATATTTAAATGCTGTTCTCTTTGTACTCCAGCCATTTCTGCTTATTAACACATTGTTTTGTTAAGGATCAGTACCCTGCTCTCTTCACCTCTCTCTGTCCAGCACGGCTCTGTGGCCAGAGCTGTGGCTGCCGTGGTGGCTGTGCCACTGTGACCCTTCTGTCACCCCCAGCAGCCCTGGGACAAGGTCCCCAGCTGGAAGGGAAGCTGTGGCTCTTACTTTTGGCAGTCTCCACAGTCGATGAGCCCGTTGGTCTCCTTGATGGCCGGCTCGTAGACGAACACGGGGTACTCGGTGTCGCAGGGCTGCAGCGTGTCGTGCTTCTTGTGCTTGTGAGCTGGGGGAACGAGACAAGGACACACGTGAGGGGCACGGGGACCTGCCCGCGCTAAATGGGGACAGCCCAGACTTGGGGATGGACTTTGGAGCAGCAGCGACCCTCCCAAGGTGGCCGGGAGCAGCAGAAGGGGAAGGAGATGCTGCAGGGAGCAGCCGGGCAGTGATGCCTGCTCCCACTAGGTGGTGTGGGAAAACCAGCCTATGTGGAAGTGCCTCCAACATCGGCACCGCAGCGAGCCCGGACGCTGCCGGGCCCAAACTGCAGCCGAGGGGCCGCAGTGGCCGCAGCACCCACACAGCACCCAGGGAGCCCCTGGCCAGGCAGGAGGGACATTCGGGCACAGGCACCCCTGTGCTCAAAGGAGCTCGGGGGGCGCGGCTGAACCAGCCGTGACAATGAAATCCCTCCTGCCTAAGCCAGCCCTGGTTCATGCAGGTTTTAAACACTGGAAGCTGTGCCTGGGCTGGCCCTGTGTGCCTGTGCCCAGGGCTGTGCTCCCTGCGGTGGGGCTCCCATCAGCTGCTGATCCCTCCTGAGCCCACTGACATTTCCCACAGCAGGAAATTGGAGGGGCTCAGTACATGTCATGTGAAGAAGAAACCACCAGCAGCAAAGAGATCTGGCCTGAGAGCACAGGGAAACAGATGACAGCTCTCAGGACCAGCAGAGAGCCAGCTAATGAACAGCACTGACTCCTGGAGGGAGCAGCTGCTCCATCACTCATCAGTCACACCCTGCAGGACTCCCAAACTAATTTGGGGATGAGGGGGAGCTGAACCACCTCACTCAGCCTCCCTCAAGAAGCAAGAGAATTCTTTCTAGGAGTTCAGCAAAATCCATCTTGCCTGAAACTGCTGCCTTGGGCCCTTCTGGCAATTATTTTCTGCAGTTGGAGGTAGCAAAGCCAGCTCCTGCCTGTGCAGGACACAGGGGACTGCTGCTGATGGAAATACGAAGCTTTGTTGCTAGGGCAGAGGTGGCTGCGGCTCTGGCAGCAGCAAGCACAAGAAATGGTTTCTACATCAGCTTTGGGGCTGAGCACAAAGCCTCACTTTGCAGCCTCCCACCCACACAGCAGCCACGGCAGTGCTCCTGGGGGGACCAGCAGGGAACAGGGTCCTCCTCACCTGGAGGACGCCCAGTTTACCCCTTGCAGCAGAAGCGCTGAGGATTTATAGAAAAATGCAGCAACCTGGGTTTTAATCAGCAAATGTGTGGTGAGAGGCATCGAGAGGGCACCCGTGATTGGATGGGTGATTTGCATCACTGTAGAACTCTCACTGCTGAGAGCAATGGTCTCCTCTCTCTCCCCCGGCACCTCCCCGCAGAGCCTGCCGTCTAAACAACGTGCATTACACGAGAGAGAGAAAAACTGCATGATTTCCTCTGATTTTTCTCTCCACCATGGCAATCCAGCAACACAAGACATCCATTAAGAGCTGCAGCCCAATCTTGCTTCTAATGCCTTGCCCAGATGAATGTGATGGGCACTCAAACCCCTCCCTGCAGCGCAGAGGCTCTGGTAATTGTACTTTGTGCTTTTCTTCACAAGTCTCAAAAAGCAGCACTCAGAAGGCTTCAATCCTCCCAGACTACGGACCCACCTTTTGGTGACAAGGTGAGGTTCATTTTGCACAGATTCAAAAGCACACAGAGCCTGACTGCAGCACAATGCCTCGTTCTGTATTCACCCTGGATTCACACTGAATTAATCAACCCAACTTGTCATTCCAGGGGCCGGCAGCACCTCTGCCACCAGCCAGGAGCTGTCTGGCCGTGCTCTGCCACCATTCCTTGTCCCTGTGTGCAAACCCCACG
>NW_005054326.1:209845-222793 GCF_000277835.1 Geospiza fortis | reverse complement strand
GCAGGACCTGCCAGTCCTGAGGAGATCTGGGATGAGCAGAACACCCTGTTTCTGAGGTGAATTTCAGACATTTCAGATGGGACATGCAAAATATCCCCGTTTATGCTGTAAGGAGAGAAGCTGCAAACACTTTCTGGCTCTGAGCAGCTGCAGGGCTGGTTAAGTGTATTCTGGCCAGGAAAAGTCCCCAAACTAAGACTAAAGGAGTGTGAGAAACAGAGCAGCATTTCTTTCAGCCTTAATTCTCTGTACTGGGGGCTGGGAAAGCAGCTCCAAACCCTGAAGCAGGTGGCCAGGCTGGACAGCCCTTCTTGGGGACATGCTTGTGGCAAGTCCACACATTGATCCATGAGCCACAAGCCATCACTGTCCTGTTGAGCTGCCCTGGATTTACAGCACTGCCACTGCAGCACAGTTGTTGGCAGTGGAATGTTCTTCTTGCTCAGAAGAATCACTGTGATGACCACAAAGGTGACCTCATAAAGTTGGGGCAAACTGCTTGCAAGAATTTAACATGTGGCTCATGTCATGAGTGGCGAAGAGCCCTGACACATCAGGACCTCATTTTTCCCCTGTCCCTGGTAGAGAGTGACATCCTTTACTAGCTCCTGTTATAACATCATCAAAGCAGATGGAGTTCAAGCAGTAGAAAGGACAGTGGTGTGAAGGACAGGGTGCAGGGAGGGGTGGATGAGACCATCAGCTTGGAAAATGCAGAATGGAAGTTGATCTGAGGCCTCTCAGCCTCAGCCAGTGTTGGATGAGGGCTGTCGTGGTGGGCTTGGAGAAGCAGGCCCTGCAAGGGAAAACTCAAAGAGCCTGCATGAACCACACCCAGGATAAACGTGGCCAGCACCAAGGCATATTTTTAAACTGGCAGAAGTGGCCTGCACAGACTTTAAGGGTTTTGGTTTGGTTTTATTTTTTTTCCTTTTTTTTTTTTTGGCACAAGCTTAATGAAAAGAAGCTGCTTTAAAATCTAACTCCTGCACAGAGACAAGACCTATGAGAGAGATTATGCTTAAGCCTACTGACACTTAATTTGCTGGGAAGCAATGCAGCTGCAGCAGCACTGAGAGGTTCAGAGAAGCCCAGTAGCATGTACATCATCAGCAAAAGGCTCAGGCTGAGCCTCTGCATGCACATACTGGACATCAAAATGTTATCAGCAGCCTCAGAGTCTGCTGGTCAGGGATTAGTAAACAGCCAGAGGAGCTGATAACAAATTGCAAACTTTATAGCAAAGAGTGAGTTAATTCCAGGCTGTCATTGCTACCATCTGCACTTCCAGAAAGACTTTTGTCAGACATTTGGCAACCAATCCTTCTGAGCAGCAAAAGCAGTTGCTGTGCCTTGTTATGAACTACAGAGGCCAGATTGTGAATTCTTTCCCACCAGCATAAATCATGCACTCGAGTCAGAGGATTTACTCTGGCACATGTGACAAAATCTGCCACTTAGTTACCAATATAAAACATAGAATTTAACCAATTATCTTGTAAAATATCTTCTGAGTACATTACCATGGAGTAAAAAAAAGAGAAACTTTTATGATCTACGGAATTCTAGAAATAGTTCTTTCTAGGCTGCATGCCTTGGCTGGAAGTATTTTTGGCTTAATTAAAAGCTTTCAAACCTGTGCTGATGTCCACAAAAGCAGAAGCCCTTATAGACACAGAGAGAAACTGAGATGCTGAGAGCAGAGAAAAATCTGTGGCAGCAAACATATCTTCTCAGCACCTCTGAAAAGCAGATTTGTAGGATGAGTGCAGTCTGAATGCATCACGCCCATATTCCAACAGCAAGTCTCAGCTTCCCAAAAAACAAGAGAACTTGGGAAGCAGAAATAGGCTCAGTGCTGCAGAGCCAGAGGTACACAGTCAGGCAAGGGAGAGCATTAGATCCCTGATCATTAATTCCTCTGCACATAACCCGGAAAAAATGTGTGTGCTCAATTTCTCTCTCACAAAATGTCTCCTTCGCTTCATATTTTTCACATACACCAGCCTTGGCGTGCAGTCAAGAAAATGTTAACATCTCTGGCAAAAATCTACAGCCCCTTCTTAACAACATGTGCAATCCATTTCTTCCAGCCCCAATAGCATTCTTCCACCCTGCTACTCCCCCACACACATGGACACTCTTTTTTTTCATCTGCAGACACCCTCTCCTGCTCTTCCTCTTCTCCATCCAGTCAGACACATTCCAACTGTCTCTATTTCTCCATCTCTGTCTCACACATATGTCTTGCTGGGCAGAGAGCAAATTGGCAAACACAAGCTAGATATGGAAGCAGGGAGATACAAACACAGCCACAGTCTGGACTCTGTCTTGGAGGAATTTCTAACTTGCCTGTAGGAGCGGATTTATGAGTTATCAGTTGAACCACTTGAAAGTCCTCCTGCATTATCCCAGAGCTGGGCTGGGATTTATCAGAAGGAGCTAAGCCATGGTGTGTGCAAAAGAAGACTTAAGTTACTTCTTAATAACTACAGTCTACAAGACCTGTGTAGTTTCTCCTGCAAGAAGGCACAGGTTGGTCTTCGGTTTGGGAATAGCAGCTGAAAAGAATGGGCCAGCTGGGAACCACAGTGAAGGACATGCCATGGAACAGGGGCCACAGGCCCAGCCAGCCCAGAGCAATGAGTGATGATGCTGTCTGTGACTGCAGCTCCTCAGGAGACTCATATGTTCCTTCTTTTATCAACTTCTCAGTGACAGACCTTCAATCACCAGCTCAGCCAGCTAAATGAGCAACGGCATCTCTTCTTTGCAGAGCAGGGAAACAGAGCCAGGCTCTGCCTTGGCCCTGTCATGCCTTTCTGCAAGTCCCCCACTGTACAAAGGGTGGAAAAAAGTCTTTCCTAGCCCAGGAATTTCTAGTTAATTCTATTTTTTTAACTATTAGGTGGTTCTACTTACAGTGATGGAAGACAGCCTTGGCTGGAGAAGTCCCATGACACACAGACACAGAGTGATGATGGAGACACGTGACAGATTCACAGGATGGCAGTGACATGGAGACATGAATTTGCACACAGCAGTCATGGAGGTGATGTAGGAAAGAGATGAAGGAAGCACAAAAGGAAATGGTGATGAGCAGGACAGCAGTGACATCCCCCCTCCCTTTTTGCTCTCCTCAAGCACAGACTAAATCAGACTGCAGCCGCAGCAAGCCCCCCCTGCCTGTTCCTCTGAATGAGCAGTCTCTCCTGAACTGCCATGAGTACTGCACCTGCTCATCTGACTCTTCCTCACCAATTTCTGCATGGGACCACTCCTGCTACCCTGATGTGTGTTACACAGCAGCCAGGGCTGCTCAGGGGACAGCTGAGCTTCTACTGCCACCTCTTTGGAGGAGGAGAGCGAGACCTATACAGCACCCACAGACCTCCTCCTCTAGAAGGAAATTTTGCTTTCAAAAAATGACTGTTTCCCCATTATGCCAGGAGAATTCAGTGCAGAAGACCCAGCCCCACAGCTGGCGTGGAAGATACCACTGTCTCCACTAAAGGCACTACTAGTGATCAATAATTAGCAAGATTAATTACAGCCACTGCTTGGCTGTGCAGAACACACTTCCCCTTCCCCTCTGAGTCTCCTCAGGGCCATTAACACCCCCCTGCCTGCAGGGGCTGGGATGGGACTGCAGAGATTCCTGGGGTGTTTCCAGCAGGCAGCACTTCAGCTGCAGGTCAGGTCACTGTACTGCAAGCCAGACAGCCCCCTCTGGTGCTATGCAATACCACGTGCCACCATCTTCTCTCTTCCTGAGTAGGCCCACTGGGTAAGAGAAGACCTCAGTGTGTTATTGAACTCTGAGGTTTCTGTCTGGCTTCCTGGGACCTCTGCTAGGCTCTGGAGAGCCTGCTGTTCCACCCCTGCTCTGTCCTGTCCTGTAGCAGACTGGAAGGAAGGATTTCCAACAGAAATTTTTTGCAGCTGATGGCCTCTCTCATCCCACTGCACATGGGGTAGGGGTCCTCAGAAAGAAGTGTCTCCTCTCTCCTCAGCAAATTACCCTGAGGGGAGCAAGCTCCCAGAGTGCTCCCAGCTGCACACACCTCACCCTGACCATCCTGGTGCTGTGGCAGCCTGGAAGGGGGGTGGAAATGGGGGGAGATGGGGGATCTGGAAGCTGCATTCCAGTGTCTGTGGAGTAAAGAGTGTGGGGCAGAGGGCAGGCTCCTTGCAGAGGCCAGGCTTCCCTGTACAGTTTCTTCTGTCACCAGTGGCTGCAACACTCACGTGCTATGGGGTGGCTGGACTCTTGTGTACTCACCATCTGCCAAGTTGTCTGAGTGCCAGAAGCTACTCATGTTAAACTCCAAAAGGAAGCTGTCAAAAGAGCAAGAACAGAGGATGCTTTTTCAGCAGCCTGGAAGGATGCAGGTGTCAGGGAGATGGCCCTGTCGCCCAGTGAGTATCAGTTCAAAAATGTTTACTACAAATTTCTGGCAGTGCAAGTCTGATTTTTTAGATTTTTAATTTTTTTCCCCTCTCCACATGCTAGAATGTAGCTCTGTATTGTGGGATCTGTGCTGTGGAAGATTTGAATGGGTTTTTTCCTGTGCAAGGGGCTTGTCAGTGAAGGAAGGAATGAGGATGGCAGCCCCTGAGGCTGGGAGGGGATTCAGCCATGATAGGACCCACCTGAGGAGCAGGCATGATGGCCATCAGAAGCCCAGACTGGCTGCTTGGAGGTAACTCCATGGAAATGTCCTGTACCAGCAGGCTAAAACCCTCAGAGCTGGACCTTTACCACATCTCCCCTTTCGCACACCCAGCAAGCTGAGCAGTGGCACTTCCATGCTAATTTGAGCTTGAACTCTGCTTCACCCCAGAAGTCTGAGGTGAACCAAACCCAGAGGAGAGCCTCCCCTCTCTCCCTCCTTGCCTGGCACTCACAGCTGAGCTGCTTGGCTTGCTGCCTTCAGCCCTGTCCCCCCGTGAGAGGAAGATGTGCATTCGCTCCTCACGGGCAAAGCACTCGGCACCGAGGATCGGCACAGAGCCCCAGGAGACCCAAGTCCTATTTCTGACTCAGGCACTTTGTACTGAGTGATTTCAGGTAAATCCCAGACCCTCTGTGGGCCTCTGCCTCTCAAAATGGCAATAGTAATAGTTTTCTGTCCCCCAGGAGCACAGTGCAGAGCTGAATGTCAGGAGAAGGCTGACAGCAAAGCCCTACGTGGGGGCTTCCACTTGCAGCTTTCCCAGCTCTTGCCCCTCCTGGTCTGAACTTCCCAAACACCCCCATCTTTTGGTACTCACATGAGGAAATCACTTATCAGCCACTTCACTGCAGCTACAAAGGCATAAATTGGCTGGAGAACAAAAGAAGAAATGAGAAATACCATAAGGAGCTGGTCAGAGAACTTATAATTGTTATGCAGGACCCCACGTTTTAGACCAAGTCCCTCCACTGATCAGAGCTCTTGAAGACAGGCTGGAAATACAAGGTCTGGGCATCACTGGAAAATGTTCAAAATACATCAAAAGCCAGCAGAGCTGCCCTGCTACTAATAATACCTCCTCACCCCCTCCCCATGAGGGTCAGGGAGTTTATCAGGAATGTATGAAGGACTTTGAAGATGTAATTGCTTGATGATTTCTCTCCAGTGTGGATGACCTTCAGAGCTCAGAGCAGGAGAGAAACACAGCTAAATGGGACACCACCAGTTTAGGATGCTTTTGTGTTCTGAGAGCAAGTGGTGTTTCTGGGACAAGTGACAGCACTGCCCAGGATTTAGTATTATCTGCCATTGATTGATTATGCTTCACTGTGCTTTCATCCAGCTTTTCCTCAAGATGGCATGACTTCTATCATCTTCTTGCTTTTCAGCTACAAATTGGAAATCCAGCATTATCCCAGGAACAATTCATCTGCAGAGGATACTGCTGCTTCTTTTCCTCATGGTTACCACATCTAATTTTCATCTTCCCCTCTCATAATCACGCCCATGTCCTCAAACCCAAAACAGATGTGGCAGTCACAGGATGCAGGATAATGTTCCATTACTGATGATTTCTCTTCAGGCAAAATAAATGAGAAAATAGTAAAATATAGAGATGGTTGGCAATTTGACTGATTGTTATGTCTGTATATGAAAAACTGACTTTTCTTTGATTGCTTCCTTTTTAAGGGTTTTGCTAAGAGGGGAAGATAAGAGATGGAGGCTGAATGCTCTCCTTTTTATTTTCTTCCAAATTCACCTCATTTTTGGCAGCTCATAGTTTGTGACATTTCTTTCAGTGATCAGGATTGGAGGATATAATCAAGCAAATATTTTCACTACAATCACCATATGATATCTAGCCAGCTCAAGTATAGCCATTGCAAACCAGGCATTGTTAAAAGTGTTATTGCTAAGAATGTTGTAAAAGGCAATATTTTGTTGAAAATTCTTTTACTGGAAAAAAAATTACAATGTCACACTGTAAGGGTACTTCCTGCACTCCTTCCAGGATCAAAGGATCATAACAGTAACAAACACATCCCTGTTTAGGGTTGTGTCAAGAAGTTTGAAGTGGCCTAAGTGTTGAGTAGTTACTTTATTCTGCCTGTTTGAGGTAAGGTTAGGAAGGTGGAGTGGGATTGGAGTATGAGTTTGTATCAGCCTAAAGAGAGGTTGTTTTTGGGTATTGGTAAAAACCCTTCACTCTGTGCTTTGTTCCCTGGGCTACCAGCATTCTCCCTCTCCTGCTCCAGGCTCACTCATCCTTCCCCAATGACTGCTAGTTTTCCTCAGATGTTCCCTGACACTGCAACTCTCCTTCTTGAGCTGAGTAAAACATGTCCTATAAAAGCATTCCTGTTCATTTCAGCTGCTAGCTGATTGCTTGGCTCCCAGGAGAACCTGCCATAGTTTAGCTCCTGTTCTTTCCCTGGTCCTTCCAATTTTCAGTGAGATCCTACAAGGCAATAGAGAGCCACACTGGAAACCAACATCAGTGGCCACCACTGCTTCAGGAATCTGCCTGAGGTGAGTTTGGACAGTGCCATCCTGAAAGCAAACATCTCCTGAAGTTTTTGGGGAATGTTGGAGCTGCCCTGCAGGAGGAAGCCCAGCCAGGGGGGGAAGCATGGCGACAGCTACGTACGCTGAGCAGGGGCCGGGCGCCGCTGTGGTGGTGGTAGGGCACCTTGCACATGGCCTGGTAATCATACATGGTCACCCTGCAAGCAAAACACAACAGGCAAGCAGTCAAAAGCAAGCAATGTCCCCCACGGGACAGACACGTCAGCTTTTTCTCAAAAATGTCAGGTATGAACTGTTTCCTGGATTCAGGAAAGCAGTGACCTGCTCACACGTGTCTTTGCTGTTTGGCCAGTGCTGGGTCTTGCAGAGCAAGAAATACAGGCTCTGGAATAATGTAACTGGGTCAACACAGGAGGAAATATGTCCCTAATTTCACACAGTGAGTAAAGCAAGCTATGAAGCAGAGGAATTATAATTGTAACTACCTCAGGTCCCTCTAGTTCCTGTTTTCAAGCCACTGAAACTCTGAACTCTCTTTTGACATTGGCTGAGGGAGTGGAGTGAGATGAACAGAATTTTTTTTAAGAGAGAGAGAAATGTGGTCAGCCCACTGCAATGCTGCATCTGTGGAGCATTCTGACAACCACTCCCCAGAAAGGCTTTCCCAGTGGCAGGAGAAACTGAAGCACTTCTGTACCCAAAATGCCAAGAAATGTTTCCCATAACATCATGCCCTGGAAAAGACAGAGAAGCAGCTGCTCTCTGGCCACACAGAGGTTGGAAGTTTCTGTCTCTCTCTGTGCTTTGCAGCAGGTGGAAGAGCAAGAGATGAGGAGAAACAGTGTGTGATGAAACTGATGACGGCTGAGCCAGTCAGCAGATGGGGCAGGTAGCTAAATGAGCTCTTGTGTCTGGGTAAGAGAGTCACCAGCATCACCAGCATGTGCATTTTCCCTGGCCAAGTGCTTCTCAGAAGGACCAACATGCTCTGACCCACCCAGCAGCAAAGAACAAGAAGTACAGCGTGGAGATCCCCCACTTACCGCCTGAACATGCCCATGTTTAGCAGCTGGGTCATCACTGAGCCATCCACTGCACCAAAAAATTTTCCAGTCTGCAAGCACAAAAAGGGAAAAACAGAATAAATTGTAAATTTTCCAAATGCTCGATGGCTCCAGCTGATCTAGCTTGTCTGGAGGCTGCTGTACACAAGGAAGGTTTTTGTAAGGAGGCAATGCTGAGCTTTGTCCTTTGGCTGGCTGGAAAGCTTGAGGGAGGACTTCCCCCAACACCAGCTGGGCATCCTGTACCATTCCTACCACGCTTGGAAAAGATTTAGCCCACATAAGTCCTTGTGGCTTGTCAGAAAAAGGCAGACTCTCAAGCTGCAGAGACCCAGGCATGCTGAATCACTGGAAGCCTGGACTCTCTCGTGGGTTATTGGGAATCCATATTCTCTGGAATGGCTGAGTCTTCCATCTGAGCCTCTCTGCTACCCATGGGCACTGCAGTTTTGGAAAACTCTGCTCTCCTGCTGCCCTAGGTGAACTGGCCCACCATGCACGAGTGTGATGTACAGATTTCTTTAGGTAGCAAACGCAATATTACAGCTCACTGCTGGGTGAGTTCTGAGCAGGCAGTGGCCCAAACAACACAACACAAAGCCATCCATCCCTGTAGCTTACATACCGTGCACTGGCACAGCTAGAACTAAGTTGCATTTGGGGGGACAACAACCCCCCAGTTCTGCTTGCATGCCCAAACTAAAGGTGGGGCTGGTGGCCCTCTGGTTCCATGTATGCCTTGGAGTCAATAACCTCAAATAAGGACCCAATCTCAAATCTGCTAACTGCTGCTTTAAAGATTTCCCCAAACAAACAATTCTGGCCT
Organism: Geospiza fortis; assembly: GCF_000277835.1. NCBI lineage: Eukaryota > Metazoa > Chordata > Aves > Passeriformes > Thraupidae > Geospiza > Geospiza fortis. The sequence continues at coordinate 213,920 of NW_005054326.1, read as the reverse complement.
TCCTGATTACTAAATCATGACAAATATATTGCAAAAATGCTTCAAACCTGTCAAGTCCACTGCTTTGTTCACAGGCAAGTAAATGAAATGTTTGTAAATAATAAAAGTGCAGATATGAGCTGTCCTCTGTCTGTTTTCCTGGCTCATAGGTCCTGACAGAGTAAATAGCTCCCATGTGTTATGGAAGCATTCACACAGTCTGGGATGTTTTGCTTTTCTACTGATAGGCTAGCAGTCATTTAGCATGTATTAGCACATGACAGATGACTTCATTTATTTGAGTGGGACATTTCCACAAAAAAAGTCCAAACCCTTAGGCAGATTTACCTAAGATCACATGGTAATCATCTAACAGTTGTGGTACATGGTTATGAGCCTCTTCCCAAAAGGCTTTAGAAGTCATTTCACTGTACAAATTGATGCATAACATCAACTCCCCTTCAAGCATTTAGGCTGTAATCGTCTCAGACAGTCCAATGTGCCTGAGCAACCGCTAACTTTTTTCACCTCCCTCGCTCTTTCAATCTGATTAGGGTGGTGAAGAGGCCAGCTGCTTCCATTTAATACCAGTCTGCAGACCCAGCAGTGAGATTTAACACAGTGCAAGCTGCAGGCAGTGGGGCAAGGAGAGGGGGCTACTGCAAGGCTGTAAATGAGGCCCATCCTGTCAAGAGATGCTGATGTCTGGCTGAATTTCTCCGTGCAGGACATCATTTGTATAGGTTTAAGAATGAGCAGCTATTAGTGCAAGTGAGAGTATGGCCAGGGAGTGTGTTCAGAAAGGCATCAGCAAACTGGTCTCCAACAGCAAACTCGGCACCCAAAGCTTGCTGCTGCTTTAGGTGCCCTGTTCAGGCAGTAACACAGAAAAGCATCACTAGGCAGAAACCAAAGCTGTCCCATTTTGTAAAGCAACTCTCATTACATCCTGCTTCCTCCAGTGACTGCTGCTCTCCTAGGCATCCCTCTGCTGTGTTTCTCCTTACTCCCATCCCTGGGCCAGTTCCCACAGGCCCTTGCCATTTCAGAGGTTGACAGCACAAAGCATTGCTCTGACATCCTGCATGACACACGCTGTGTCACTCTCCCCTGCAGCTGAGTGTGCAGGCACATGTGCACAGCAAAGACATGCAACCCAGAGCACACATGTGACTCAAAAGCTACATCACTGCTCACATGCATCCATGCTTTGCTGGCTCATTGAGTAATTTACACTTTTTGTACACTCAGAAGCTGTAGACAAACAGGATCTGCCAAATTGCCCAGGTTTTGGGCAGGCAGGCAGCCTCTTCCTCCTCCAGCATGGCTCAAACAGAGCCAGCCCTTGCTTCTCCACAAGCTCTGAGCTCTGGTGGCATCTTGGCTTTTGGCTGTCTCTCTGCACCCTGCTCCTGGAGTCCCACCTGGGCAGAGCTTGCAGACATCCTCTGCAAAATGCCTCAGGCAGAAGGCAGCAATCCTAGAAAAAGAGGTTTAGTCAGAGAGGGAACATCTGGATGCAGCAGGCGGAGGGAGCTCAAGATCTGGGATCCACAGCTGTGCCTATGACTGGCAGGGAGAAGCAGCTAAAACCTCAGGGGTGGCTGTGGGGCCATGGCTGCAAACATGACAGAAAAAGCAGAGCAGCCCTCACTGCAGCACAGCCTGACCCTGCCACTTATTTTCCCTTCCTCCAAGAGCACCTGGTCCTCACTCACTCCCTTCTCCTGGCTCTGTGTTTTAACTCTTTGCTCCCTCTGGGATGAGACTGGATGGGGAGATTAGCTCGAATTAAGAGATTAACCATTCTTCCCCAAGTAATCCTGCAGGGAGCTTCCAACTTGTCACTCATTAAAATCCTGAGTCCCTTTTCCATGGTGGTTTCCAACTGCCAGTAAGCTTCCTGCTGCCTTCATACAGAGGTTATTAGAGCCAATCCCTCACCCTGATCCCCCATGCCAAGGGCAGAGGAGAGCAGAGCCTGAGCCATGCTGTCCTCACCCTGTTCCTGTGGGAAGCTGCTCTGATTCACCCAGGGAAGGAGGTGCAGGCAGCAGGCAGCTCTGGCAGGCAGAAAAGCCAAAATACCCACAAAAACCCAGATACAGGATTTTTTGGGGTATTTTTTAAGGGATGCCTTAAGGAAAGACTACAGAATGAGACAGGGAAGGCAACACAGCAGCAGGTGATCCACGCAGCAACATCCAGGTGGCGTCTAGGAAACCCAGGATATTGATTTAGTGCTGTCTTGAGTTCCCTGTAGGGTTTAATGGTGTGGAGACTCATGGTGTCACCAGGAAATAAAAACAGTAACTGGAAAAGGATAAAGAAAAAAAAAAAGCAATGGTGAACTCTCTGAAGTCAGGGAAGGCAAAAGCTGGAGGAGGACAGCTCTGGTGCTTGCCAAAATGCCTGATCTTGGAGGCATGTGGATAATGTTTATAATTTACCCAAATCCACCATAATGCCACATTTCTGCTAATCAGATCTTTCAGAGATGAGCTTTGGAAAAACCTATTTTCCATAAGATGCAGCGCAAAGTACTGAGGCAGAGCCCAGGAGGACAGTGCTGAGGTCACACAGGTGACATGTGTAGCTGATGGACACATACAGTGCTGAGGTCACACAGGTGACATGGTAGCTAAAGTGTGTAGCTGATGGACACGTCATAGGAGTCAGTGAAGTGTCTTTGAAAATGCCACAGGCATCAGAGAAGAAAACAGCAATTCCTAAGACCACCAGCCCATCACAAAAACTCAGTAGGGCCTGGCCTGGCCACCCACAGCAGGGAGCCAATGCAACTTTTACAGCATTTCCCTCCCTTAGTCTTCAAGTTCTATTTGCTTTTTTGTTTTTTGGCACACCACATCATTGAAGGGACACTTCTACCAGACTATTCAGTGTGCTGGGTAGGGCACTTTTCACTTTCCTACAGAAAAGAGGTTGGGTATCCCTTGCAATAAGCTCCCCTTGGTGTCTGTCTTTATCCCCCCTGGTGCCTTTGTGTTGCTGACTGGTTTTGCTCTGTGACTCTCAGAATTTCAGCCTCTCTGAACTCACTGTGCAGTGCCTGCAGAGTGCACAGTCTCACCTTTTTCTTTTGCCAGCCCATGCTGAATATGCTAACCAACCCAAGCCCAGGTGGGAAACCATGGCACTCATATAGCTGATGTTTTCCATCTGAATAGCCATCTAGAAATTCTTCTTTCCCTTCTGTCCCAGCTACTTTGAGATCAATGTCACTACTTCATGCTTCACTATTTCACCAGGTTCTTGTAAGGAACTCGGTTCAAAGCTGAAGAGAATTGAAATTCAACAGGTTATCTAATCTCCCTTATCTCCTGATTTTGTCATGCTTTCAAACAACTATAGCTGATAAGTTTTCTTCCTTCTGGAAGCTGTGCTGCTGGTGCCAATCACATCCACCAGGAGTTCTGTTACCTTAATTTCCATTTCAACCAGTTTGTCACGTCTTGAAGAAAGTAATTTCTGGGATTGGACCTGCTGCCTTTTGGAAATGCATTTGTTAAGAGCAGCACAATGGCAATTTTAATGAAACTCCACAATTCTGTCAGTAACAAAACCCCTTCATTTCCCACTTCTTCTCTAAGCCCACTCTCACTATTGACTTATTGCTTTGTAGCTTATGAGACTGTTTCCACATATCACTTTCTGATGTCCAGAACTATGGGGTTTAATTATTTTGAAAGAAGAAGCTCTATGGTGAATTTATCAGAGAATGGAAAAGCGTAACTCAACCATGCTGTGGCTGGTAGTACTGACTTTACCCAGCTGCACAGGATGTCACATCAAACTTGCACCCCTTCAGCTCCCTAGAAATGGCTGTGGAACCACACACCTTATTATTATTTCTGTTCTGAGCCTTTTCCCTTGCAAGTCCAGTAAATTCTCCAATTCTATAGGTGTGTTCCTGTTTCCAATTTACTTAAATTATTTTATCTTCATTTTTTGCCTTTAGCATTTTGCTCTTACCATCCCCTCAGTTTCCTTTCCTGAAGAACACCTTCTTTGGCTTCAGAAGCACTCAAAAGTGCTGCTCCCTTCCCTTCCCTTCCCTTCCCTTCCCTTCCCTTCC
>NW_005054326.1:186991-209832 GCF_000277835.1 Geospiza fortis | reverse complement strand
CACATCAGTTCCCTCCTCCGCTTCCCTTCCCTTCCCTTCCCTTCCCTTCCCTTCCCTTCCCTTCCCTTCCCTTCCCTTCCCTCAGATCATCTTTCAATAGCATCTGTGCCAAGGGAACAGTCTAATTTCCTTTCTTCTGATCAAAAGATATTTTGACTAGTTCCTTCCTTATCGCTGCAAACTCCTTCCTCACCTAGGATGTGCTGTCACTCTGCTGGGAGTCTTCCCCCTCACTGTGCAGCTTAATTTAATTACACCCAGCCACCCTTATTACACAATTCAACTTCATTTGTTTTAACCAGCTCTGGTGGGTTATTCAGGAACAAGCAAACCCCACTCTCCTCCTTCTCTTATGCTCTCTTACCTCTTCAGGTATTTTGGAAACAAGTATAAAGCCATTGTTGTCAATGAGGAAACAATTCAGAATCTGCAGAAATGGAAGAGGAGCAATATTAAAGATGGCTTTTATGGCTTTTCCCCTGTTTGTGTTCAGGATGGAGCAGTGTGGGTTTGTGATGATGCCAACAGCCTTGGCATTTCCATGCCAAGCCCCACAGCTCAGCTACCATGAATTTTACACAATTCTTTTCCCTCTCTGCCTCCATTTTGAGGTATTGAGTCCCTGAGCTGTGACAGAGATTGTCTCTAGCTGGGGCTCTGTGCAGGCCTAGCAGGCTGTGAGCCACACTTAAGGCAAGGCATCCTCCAGGAAGAGACAGGATATCTGTAGTGCTCTTCTCTTTAGTATAGGGGGTCTAATACTTTCCATCTTCAGATGTCAGAGTTTTATAACCACTCACAAAATAACCCTCTCCCCACCACTGAGTATCAGTGCTGATCTACTTTTATTTTGCAAAGCAGGAAAGAGAGGCACAGAGTTTAGATGAAAACCCTTTCCTGCAACCTGCAGGGAAAACTAGGAAGCAGAGAAAATCCTACATGAACATACAACAAAAAAATCTCTGGTGATCTCACTTTTCAGGGCAGAGGAGCTCCTGTCTCACATATTCCTGATACCAAGGCTGAACCAGTGGCCTAAACACAAAGAGAGTGTCCAGCATGCATGTCACGCTGCCAGCCACTTTTTTTTGGGAAGATCTGGGATGCCAGGGAGACACATTTGAAGGAGATGGACCTTCACTGTCTGGAATCCCAATGTCTCTGCCCTGGCCCAGCTGGGGGGAAGACCTAAACTGCAGATTTGTCTCATTACTATGAGATCCTGCCCCCCAGCTGTGCAGTCTCTTGTGAGGAGACAACAGGCACTGCCTTTTTTGGGGAGACAGAGATCTCCACAGAACAGGTGGTCAATCACACCCACCACAGGTACAGAGAAGAAACTGAGGCAACTTACATCATCCTGACAGCTGAGTGGACAGGCACCATCAAAGCCACTGCACTGCAAAGGGAAAGCAGAGAATTAACCACGGTGTGAAGGAAACTTCCCAGTCTGACCATGCAGCAGCTGCTCTGGCAGTCACTCCCCCACCACCAGAGGCTTTCACTGCTGGGACTGAGGCAGCAGCAGCAGCTACAGTGACCCCACAGGTCTCTGACTCCCCATACACCCCACACTCACACAGCCAGACAAGTTTTCCTTACTTGTTCAACTCCAGGTTTCCCATAGCAGGGTCTCAGACATCAGAACCTTAAAGCAATTTATTAATGGTGCAGTAACACAGAAAGAGCTCAAGCCTGTGCCTCTGGGGAGGGGCCCCAAACAAAGGAAACTGAGCTTTTATACCCTCATAGCCCATGTGGGGGGCCCATCTGGGGTCATCCTGCTGGGACATCTGTTCCTGCTGTGTCTCCAGGTGGCCAGACACCTGGCTGTCCCACATGTCCCCGTGGTGCCCTTTGCTGTGCAAAGGGTCAGTGCCAGGTCACAGCCTCTTGCCTGGGGCTCCCAGAGCTCAACCTGCAGCTGCAGCCGGAGCCACCTGCACTGAGTGCATCCCTCAGCACATGGCATGAGCTCATCTTACTGTCTCCCCCTTGGGACTGCTGGGCTAAAGGTTTGCAGAACAGCATCCCAGACAGCTCTGCAATTCAGCTGCCATTTCCACCAGGACAAGCTTGGCAGCACCCCCAGGTCAGCCACTCCAGCTCCCCACCTCTACCAACAACATCCCCTCTCCTGAGGGCTCAGATCCTGCACCTGTCTCCCTGACATGTGCCCAGCAGGACCTGTGCACTCCAAGCACAGGAGGCACTTGTAAAGAAAGGGCAAAAGCAAAGGTTATTGTGCACCAGGGAGAAACCAGCATGCATTTCAGCATCTGTTAGTATCTGGACTAAGAACATAGCATGGTATTTTAGATCAGGGTTCTTCTCATGCAGGGATTTTTTTGTTGTTGTTGCTGTTGGTTTCTTTATTCTCCAGACAGCTAATGATAAAATAGGATGTGAATGGTGCACATGTAGCCCAAGGCAGCATCCACTTCTTTCTTTTAGAATTTCTGCGTAGTGGACTTGACATGTGTTTCACAACGCTGAACTGGGTGGGCACATGAGGGGTTAAGCGGTGACTAACAAAGCCCTTCAGGTGCTTATTGATTTCATAATTGTTCAGAGTTTGCTGTGGCTGCATGTGTCTGTCTCTTTGTGTTATTTTTCAATTCTATTTTCTCCACTAGCAGAGGGAAGAAAGCTGACACAGTGTTGCCTTTTCTGTGCATGGAGTCCCCTTCCTGCCAGAGGTTTTCTGGGGTCGGGGGAGGACACTGACATAGCACATAGCCTGTCTGCTCTCAGCCAGATACCCACTATTTTCTCAAAACCCTCAGACATAAAATCCAACCACCTTTCTGGGTGATTCTCAGTAACAAGAGGTAAATTGACCATTCCAGACCACAACAAGACTGTAACTTTCAGTTAGAATTTGTTTCTCCCCTTTGAGTTTTGCAGAACAAAACCAGTTTTCTGTCCCTCTGTTCAATTTAGAGGAGGTTTGGAGATGCCCGAGTTTGTTTCAAGTCCCACAGCTTTGCAATATCACATGCTCACACTCTGAATCCAGCTGGCTTTTTGAGACTCTAGGGATGATGGTTTTAAAAAAAAAATTCCTTTATCCACAGTTGCAAGCACCATCTCACCCCTGCCTCACCACAAAGCAACACATGGTTGTTTTATTTCCCTGGATGTATTCCTAGAGGTCACCTTGTGCTTCACCCTGGCAGGTTCTCTCCTTTGGTCAGCAGAGAAACATGGTCACAACAAACCACAGTTATGGCCTTGGGGGATAACAAATTCAGAGCCCAGGGTTCAGATATCAGCACAGAAACCCAGGTGAACCACAGTGGTTTTCCACAAGAAGGGCTTGTGTCTCACACGTGTTCCTCAGCAGTGTGAGGGCTGAGTCTCACTGCCACTGCACTTGCAGACCTGGAGAAGTTCCAGCAGTGCCTGGTGCTGGGCTGGCCATGCAGCAGCAGCAGCACAGCCAGGACCCTGCTCTGAGAGCACTGGCAGCTTGCAGGGAGCCCCTGAGAGGGGGCAGAGCTGAGCCTGTGCTCCCTGGTTTCTCTGAGATCACACCTGCTGCTCCCTCCTCAGAGACCAGCCCACCTCACAGCATCCTCCTGCTGTTGGTCAGGTCTCTGTGACCCAGAGCATTCTAAGCTTTGCCAAAGACACTTAATTACTGTGAAGACAAACACAGCCTGTGACAGGTTTGGACCCTCTCCAGAGGCTACAGACAAGGGACAGTGCCTATGATACGCTGGCACACAAATGACACAATTAGGAAGCCTAGCCAGGCATGCCAGGATGCCTCCCTGTCCCCAGCTTTTGTCCACTTACATCAGTGTCATTGGGCTGGGAGGCACAGCGTGGACATCCAGAGCAGCACAGCATCAGTGAGGCAGGAGAGAGAGAGACAGAAAACAAAATCTGTTAGCCATTCCTCTGTCCAATGGTGCTCACATGCTAGGAAAGCACATGGAGCCTTTTTTCACACCAGCACCTACCAGGGCCACAGCTCACAGCCACTTGGCACACAGGCCTCCTTCACCTGCTTTCATAAGGCCTCCCAGCTTCACTTAACACCCATGAGGGCTTGTTTGTGTGAGAGCTGCCTGGCTATGGCCCTGAGCAGGGTGTTTAAAATGAAGCTCTCTGTTGCTGTTTCAGGATCGCTCATGTGCTTTGCAGAAATCTTTTTAGCTCAGGTTAGGTTTATGTGATCCCCACCTGCGAGGATGCTCCTGCCCTCCTACCTTCTCTGTCATCCCTGTCTGATGACAGTTCCCTCTCCTGACAGCAGAGAGCTGCTTCTGCTGTGTGCTGCTACAGTCCTGTCATGCTTACCCCTCCAGCACACCCCCCTGAAAGCAAAGCTGGGAAGAAAGCCCCTGGGTGATGAGGGAAAGGTGTTTCATTTGTCTTGCTCCCCAGACCAAGGGAGTTATTTTAATTATTCCGCTTTCTTCAGTCCAGAAGAGTATCTAATATTAGGACAACATCAAAAGCTTATCCCTGGAGCAAATAATTTTTATTTTGGCAAGCTGGTAGCGTTTTGTTATCATTATCAAGATGATAAGAGAAGGCAGTAGATTTTTTTTTCTGCGCGCCCAAAATTGCAGATTTCCATGAGTCTTCTGAAAGGCTGAATGAGCACAAGCATATTTCTACAATTAAATGTGTCACATGCAGCACAGCTAATGCCAGGCCAGGATGCTGACACTGTCACCACAGCATCTGCAGAACAGACACTCGGCTCACACAGCATTAGTGCTGTCAAAGGATTACAGAAATGTGTGACTTCAAACTAATCTACTTCATAAATCTCTTAATATGAATTCCACAAAAGCCCTCATTAAAATGCCATCATATGTGATGTAACATAGCATTGACCTTGCTGACAAAGAGCACTAAATTGTGTCTCTGCATGATTGCTGATGCTCTTACCTGTTGCATGGCCATCCAAAACTTGCGTTGCAGCAAATCCAGCTTTATTTGCACACCCACAGCTGCAGGGAACAAAAAAAAAAGAGGGGAAGATCAAAAGAGAAGCATTAAAGACAAATAAAAGTTGGGAAGAGTAAATATTTGCCCAAGGTGATGGGATGGAAATCACAACTGCAACCTGCCTCCAAGTGTGAATGGTAAGCGCTGAGTCAGACTGCCAAGTGAGAGTCAGAGGTTTAACAAGGGAGAGGAAAAGGGGACACTGACCGTACCAAGGTACTGAGATTTCCTTCACACTAAACAGGGAACAACAAACAGATCAACAACAACCAACAACACCACCAAAAAAAAAAAAAAAAAAAAAGAAATCCCCCAAACGCCCTCCCAGGGTTGCATGAGCTTTTGCCTTTGTCTTTTTACGGATGTTTGTGATCGCCCCAGCCTCAACTCTTATACCACACAGCATCAATCAGAAATAAAGTAGGCCAGTGAGGAAGGGATTAATTTGAAAACCCACCTGTCTCAAGGGGGAACCACAGAGATTTAGGTTTTTCCTAAGCCACTACAAAAGCACAGAATAATGAATGCCACTTGACAGGAAGTCGATTATGAATAGTGATTTGTTACCTGGTCCCAGCCTAGTGCACGGTGGGCTAAGCAGAACTCTATGTGTATGTGTGTTTCTTAATGAAGTGTGTCCTAATTTCCTGGCTTAATTTCCCTTCTATTCCTAGCATCATGCTCCTGAATTAAGGCATAGTTGCAGAGGAGAAGGAAGGGTGCAGGGTCTCCCTGACAAGACAAGCTGGCTGTCCCTGGGTAGGCTGCCTACAAGCACACACAATAACCAGTGCAGTCGTGCACAGCCTGGCGTGGTGATGGGGAACAACTGGGCTGTGTGTCAACTAGTTGAATCCAAGAGCTCTGGAGGAATTACAGCCTCAAGCAGGACCTTGAAATAGAATATAAAGTGCAAGTGAGGGAGAAAAAGTAATACAGGGAGGAAGATCTGGGGCCTTTTTCACAACCACCAATATCAGGAGGATGAAGTATTGCTGTTTCTACAGATTTCCTCTGAATTAAAAGGAGCTTCAAAGGGGGAACAGATCCTTTAAATGTGAATCATGCCGTGTGGGTGCTTTTAAGCTAACAGTATGATCTGATGCTCTAATTCAAATGGGTCTGAATTAAAACTGGAGTATGCAATGGTATATTTTCTTGCCTCATGTACAGAGACCCTAGCACCTGGCATCAGCTCTGTGTTTTATACCAGCGTCCTTGTCACATTCCTACTGCTGGTACATCTTACAAATCCCATGTATCAGAGGCACATTTCTCATCCAGCTCTCCCTGCTGTAAACTGAATCTGACTGCCTGTCTGTGGGGGAAAGGAATGATTCTGTAGAGCTGCACTGCCCTAAGCCTCGCAGAGCACAAACCAGACAGGACAAAGAATGCAAACAAAGGAGGAAGGACAGGGCTGAGTCTGGCCTGGGTGAAGATTGCCCAGCTTCAGCGAGGCTGTGGCAGGCATGGTTTGGCTTGGTGCCCTGCTGACAAACCGACACGCCATGACAGCAGGCGAGCGGTGCTGTTGCTGCTGAGTCCCATGAGGCCCACGCACCCAATTTGGTACGTAGCTTTAAATAAATCCATCCTTTCAAACCAGCTCAAGAAAGAGTCCTTCCCCTTATCACAGCAGATCACATCAATGGGACTGAGTATTACCCAGGACATACAGTTTTCATGAGACTTGAAGAGGAGTCGATACCCACATAACTAACCTTGCAAAGCAGACTTACTCAGTGGCTCATGTTTTTGCCACTGGGAACACTTGGCCTCAAATTGTTCTTCAGAGAGGTTTAGTCCCTGGTTGTAAATCCCTGCTTCTGCTCAGGAGGCATAAGCAGCACATACCCAGCCTGGACAGAGCTGCCTGCAACATGATGCAGAAGAAAACCTGTGGGGTCAGACTGGTGGCCAGTGGCAGGGACAGAAAGTGGCAGCTGCTGGCAAGAACTGTGAGAAACTTTCACACATTTGGGTGACCTGAGTAAGACATAGGAGCTGAGGAGAAGCAGGCCACAATGAACCCCCCTTCAGTGCTAGTAACAGTCGTCTCTGTGTCTTCACACTGTTGGTGAGGTCAAGGAGAAAGGAGGAAAGCAGTGATCCAGTCTGAGATAAGGATGTTGCTATAGCTCAAGTGAGAGGGGAAAAAACTGGAATAAAGAACAACTGATTGTTAATGAGTCTTTTTGCTCTGGTGGCAAAGGGTACACTGCATCAGAAGGAAGATCTGACGTCCATGAAATGACGAGTGGCTGCTGCAGAGTCCCCAGAGACACCATGGCTAACAGTTTTATTCCTACTCACATGCACTGTGCCACTGCAGCAGGCCAGCAATGCAATAAAGCAGTGCTGAACACCTGGCACAGGTAGGCATCACCGTGCTGACATGGTACCCAGAGCTGGGCACCACTTGCCACTCCCCACCCTGCCTGCAAAGCCATGGCTGCAGCTCCTGGGCTTTCCCTGGAGCTGTGCACTGCTGTCACCGTGGAGAGAAGAGCCTTCCCCTCCACCTGTTCATCCCTGTGCTGAGCATGCCTGCTTCATTAGCTCATCCTCTGCTTGCCCCTCTTTCTGTCTGCAGTCTCTTGCTCCTCTCTTTGATTATCCATATGTTGTTCACATAAGGAGCTCTCCCCAAGATTTAATTCTTGGGCCTGCTGCACAATAAAAAGGCATAACAAAGTCTCAAGACTGCATCCTGCAGAGTGCTTACCAAGGTTTACCTTGCCATTCACAACCTGTTTTCATGGTAGCTGGTCCAATGGTTACATAAAACCTGTGATTCAACAGGAAGGTACCAGAACAGCAGAACAGCCATGCCTGTACCATCCATTTGCATTTTCTAGTCCCTATTTCTGAAATATTCTTATTTTCCCTCTTGAGTTAGTAACTTGAAATTTTACTTGAGTCCTCTAAAAATTTCACTTCAAAAGATAACTTCAAGACTCATTAAAATGAACAAAAAGCCAAAGTAGGCCTGTTTTATGATACTGGACCTCATAGAAGGGGCAGTTTAAGTAGATCAACAAAACAGTAATTCTTGCAAATGCGAGCTACTGACATCCTCATCAATATTGAGAAAGGCAAGATAGGGAGCTGATTTTCTGGGGAAAGGCTACAGGGGCCCATGGGAGAGCACAGAGGAAATCCCAATGGTGGTAGTGGGCTGGATTTGGCTGCTTACTGCATCCCTGTACCAGCAGGTGATGTCAGGGAGGGCAGGGAATGCCTGTCACTGATGAATGTCAGCACCTGACGCATGCACCTGTGGCTGAACACACCCTCTGCTGCACCCAAAGTTCACGGGAACAAACTGTGGATCTTTCACCCATTCCCCTTGTCCCAGCTACCCCCTAACAGCACCCCTCAAGTTTTCCCTGAATCCCTAAGGAAACAGACACAGGGCTGTGCTGCCCACGGCGGGCACCTCTCGGATGTCTCCCTGTTGGATGCACTGCCTCCCCACCACCGTCTCTGGAGCACTGGAAGGGGGGTGGGAAGGAGGTGCCTTTCTCCCAAGCCCACCGGGTTCTCCCCTGCTGTGTCCCCATCGCTCCTTGCTCCTATATAAAAGCCAGGGCTCGTCCCTTTTCATCCTGATGCCTTTCTCTGTGTGTTTATTGTCATCAGCTGTAGCAGGGGAGAGATGGAGGGAGGGGAGGAACTGTTCAGCTCGGTGCTTTCCCTTGTAACCTGTGCCTGACCAATCTACCACCTCAGGGGCTGTGGGGAGCTCCTCCCGCCCTGGCATCTCCTCAGCCCTCCTCGAGCCCCTCGGCTCCTGGCACCCGAAGAGGGATGGCAGCAAGGGCGGGATGAGGGAGAGACAGGGACTGACAGCAACTGCCCTTTCTCCAGGATGCACCGAGAGGAATGAAAACCTCCCGAGCTCCTTCCTCTGGGTGTTTGGGAGCAGATCCTGCCTGCCTGGCGGGGTGACTCCTCTGCACTGTCTGCGCGCGTTCCTGTGCGTGTGCTGCTGCCATCGCAGATGTACCCCCAGCTGTCACTTCACCGCGCACAGTCGCTCCCTCTCCCGCCTCTCTCTCTCTTTCTCTCTCCCCCTATTTATTATTTACGGAGGATTACAGTCCCTTTCCCACGCTGTCATCTCGCTGTGCGGCTCCCCTGCCCTCCACGCGAGGCCAGCGGCTGGCTAGGGAGGGCTCCTGCCAGCTAGGGTCCACAACAGCGGCACTTTCTGCTGGATTTGCTTTGGGATTGTACCGGGTTCAGACAGCCGGGAGAGCTGCCATTCTCACAGCAGGGTCCATTCCAGCCTGAGAGAGGTAAGTAAAGCCGTTTCCCTTTTGAATTTTCCCCCATCCCCGGCTAAGCGAGGCGAGTGGGGCTGCCCCCGGGCAGCGGCTTCTCCGGGGAGGGGGCGGCAGGCTGGGCAGCACTGCGCGCCGGGCGGCTCAGCCCAGCGCAAAGGCTCCCTTGTGCCAGACCCACGGACAGAGGAACGGCAAACCTGCTGCAGAGCTTGTTCCTACTGCTTCCAGCCCAGTCTCAGTGCAGGCAGCCGGCAGCAACTTCTCCCAGCTGAGAACAGCACCGGCAGTTTTCCGTGCACCGCAGGCGGCTCCGGTGCGGCTCGGAGGCTGAGAACTCGGAGCTGGGGTCACCCCGTACCTGGTGAGCCCTGACTTTTCTCGGCTCCCCGGGGCTCTCACAGTGGTCAGCATGAGAAGTGCCACTCTCCTGACTTGTGATGGCTTTGCTGGCTATCATTTTGGACTCAGTAAGAACACCCTAAAATGGAGAAGTATGGACCCAAATCGAAGAGGTTCAGCACTCAGTGCACAGCTTTAGGAATGGGGGGGTGTATGTGGATAAGTGTGTGGGGGTGTGTGCTCATGGACATGACCACAGGACATGAAGTGAAGGATGCCAAATCACAAGTAGAGTCAAAAATAAGTCCCGAGTTGCTTTCAGCATCTCTGCAGGCTGAGCCTGTGATTTCTGAACTTTTGGGTGGAAGGCAAAGCACTGAGGGGGGTGGGTGAAACAGAGCAAAGAGAAGCTTCACAGCCTTTTCCAGCTCCTACTGGGAGGAAAGGGTGACAATGAGGTCCCAAACGAGCCGAGGCAAAGCACACTGTGGACAGGAGCATATATATGTAAGTGTTAGCCTGTCAGTGTGTCTGTGTGTTTGTGTGCATACATACACATGCACAGACACGTGCACACACACACATCCCACACAGGGCATTCTGCCCCCTCCTTCTCCCTCTGCCTGACCAGTTTATTACTGTCCCTGCATCTCCTGCTAATTAAGAGCGACATGTTAAACTGGAGCTCTCCTCATTTGGGGAGAGAGGGTGTTTGAAGCTGTTGCTCCAAGCAGGTCATGCCCAAGCTGGGCCCCAGGCCCACCACGTGGACTGTCAGGTAACCTGAATGTGCCACATCCAGCACAGCCCTGATGGGAATGGCAGTGGGCACGATACAGCGCTGCTCTGCTGCGAGAGTCTGACCTGCCACTCAAGGGTGGAGAGAGAAATTCAGATCTCATTTGGGGAAGGACCAGAGCTGCTGCTATTGCAGGAGAAGGAAACCCTTAAAAGACAGGGGAACCCTTAAACACAGACAGCGACTTGTCCCAGAGCAGAGGACCTTCCTAGCAGTGAGGAGAAGGGAGCCTTTCCAGAACTGCAGACCATTTTTCTTCTGAGCTTTGTGGCTCAAATCTGTGGGGGGGGGAGGGCAGGGGTGGATTTTCCTCTAACTGCTGTGGGCAAACAACATTTGCAAGGGAATTATTCCACATGAGCGCAAGGCTTGCGGGAGTTGTCTCCCTGTCAGACATCAGTGCTGCCTCTGTTAGTGCATCCTGTCCACTTGGAGGAATTATGGTAAACCCTGAGCAAAGGGGCTGCTTGCAAAGAGAAAGGGAGGAAGCCTTCTTATGTAATTTTTATACCAGATCATAGCTTTACCCTTTCCTCCAGCAAAGTGAATGTCACATACTAACAAGGTGCACTCTCAGCTCAGACATCTTTAAGAGTCACTCCAGCTTCCTGCCCTTCCTCTGGCTTTTTTTTTTCAAGCCTGATGCAGAAAGGATTTTCTAGGCTTTTCTGCACCACAGAAGCCTGATGAAGGCAGAGCTGTGTGTCCGTAGGGCCGGCAGGGTCAGCACAGGGCCACAAGGATACCTGGACAGAAGCATTCAGGGAGGAACAGAGCCTGGAACAGGATGGGGAGAGGCTTGAGCCTGTGGGAGGGCATTTCTGGGTAGTTCTTCCGTGACTTTTGCCTGTTGCTGAGTCAAAAGACAGAGCAGGCAGTTTCCTTCACTTGCCATGTTTGGTTACAAGCAGCTGCTTACACTGCTTGACAACTGTCCCAGTCCTGGGTGGCTCAAACCATAGCTCAGATGACCATACTGGGATGCTCCGGCCAGCTGGGTAGTGCCTCAGCATGCTGCACCATGACACACACTCAGTTCTCCCTGGAAAGAAGCAGGAGTGGGAGTTCTGGGATGTTCCTCCTGCTGCAGGGAAATACCTTGTCACACATACCCTGTTCCTGCTGTGGCTCTACCAAAATGCTGGCTCACAAAAAAGCTTTCTGTGATTGAGGGGATGATAACAGCAAGAAGATGTGCATTTTTTTTCTATAAACTAGTTCAATTCCAGACTCAAGACAGGGAAGAAAAAGTTGCTTCATCTGTGAGGGGCTGGATTACGTGAAATATATTATTAATATTTCAAAAACAAGCAGTTGAAAGTTAGAAAATACTGGTACTGGAGGCAGCATGCCACTGCACTGGGTTACAGTCCTGACTGTAGGATCACACACTATTTTCATGATCTGCTTCATTCAGGGTACTTGGCAACATGGTGCTCAAGGAGTGAAGCAGGGGGCTCTTTTTTTTTTTTTTTTTGGTACTGCAAAATGTGTGTCTCTTTTATTTGTTTACTGCCTGCCAAGCAAGCCCTGCAGGCAATACATCACTATTCATTGTGTTGTGCTGTTCTGAAGATGTTAGCAGCTACAGTTGCCTTGTTGCTGATGATAGAGAATTTATGCTCCTGATGAGGCAACAGAGAATGGCGGTTTTCCTGGTTTTGAAGGGAAAAGAGACTTCCCCTTTTAGCCACACAGGGAAGGAGCAGCAGGTGCAGGACAAGGGCCTGGGACCTCTTGGCTATTGAGTCCTTGAGATTGTACCAGTTTGCTGGCTAAGCTGCCAGCATTTTGGAAAACAGCTGTGAGTGTTCAGCAGTTCTGCAAAATGGCCCCTAGGGTCTCGTGTTGGGCACCCGCAAAATTAGGAATGTACAGACTGTGGCCTCCTGCCAAAACTGTGGTTTAATATTTAATTCTGACCATATAAAACCAGCCTTATTTATTACAACATCCTCATTGTTTGCTTGAGTATCATGTGTCCTTTGCATTGAGTATGGGACAGGGTCCTGTGAAAAAAAAGAAATAGAGCTTGTTTGGGTGAGCATAGGCAGTGCTGTGCTGCATCCATGCAAGTGGCTGAATGAAGGCTGGGCAAATATAAGCTCACATTTAAGTCCTTGGCTTTGCAAGCCTATTTTATGATACGGCAATTTTCTTTTTCTTTTAATGAAAATAACCATTTCCTCGTTATATTTTTATGAATGGGAATACAAGAGACTGTCTATGCCCTGCATAAATACCCCACACCCATCATATGAAGGACTGAGACTTAAATTTACAGCAAAGCCACACAAGTCAGAATTTCTTGACTGACTGCAAGAAAAGCCTGTCAGTTTTTCTTGGAAGTCACGCCCTGCTACCATGCTCCTCCTCACTTCAAGGAGGCTGGGAAGATTCCTTCCCCATGAACCATGCTCTCACACAAGGGATAAAAAAGCAAGACCTCACCCTGAGTCTGGAGATGAGCTGTTCAAGGCAACTGGGCTTGGCACTCATCTCTTGGGCTGCCTTTCCCCTCCTGGTGAGACTCCCTAGTGCCAGCACTGCCCAAAGTGACTTTGCTGTGAGGTACCTGTGTGGGGCAGAGGGGCTGAAGGTGGGCCCTGCTCTCCACACCACTTCTAGTGATTTTGATGGGATGTGACTTTGCCATAAAGGTATCTTTTCTGTGGCTGCAAACCCCACAGAAAACTAAAGTCACATCTAATTTGCAGACCTTCCTCAGCCTCGGCAAGCTCTGCAGCATGAGGCTGTGATCTGTGTGCTAACCCAGATGCATCCAAAGATCCTGGCTGGAGCTCTGGGTTGTGAGAGCTGTCACCATGTCTTGTTGAGCTATGGGCAATGTTCCCAGCTTGTAAAAAGCATAGATGTGTCCCAGGGATCTCTTCCCACCCCATGGGAAGGCAGCAGCCCAGATCCCATGCAGTTTGTGTGGACTTTGCAGGGTTGCCCCTCTTGGATGCTCTGGGAAGATGATGGGGCAGCAGAACAGCTCCAGGCTCTTATAGGCAGCACCAACAACCTTGTGCCACAGGGGCAACCAAGTGAGGCAGATCTCTGCAAGTCACTAAGGCAGAAAAAGGTCTCCTTCAGAGTCCAGTACAAATGCATTGTGTGGGAATGATGAGAGGCAGCCTTTCCTTAGGAGGTTTGCCAGGAGCTATGTGCATGCTGGCTTGCTGATCCCCTTATGATAAGAGCTGAGAGGATTTTTACTGCCAGCATCTTGTGGTCTGCCCCACCACTGTGCAGGCATGGATGGTCCCTACCGCTCTGGACATGCCCAGGGCACAGCCTTGTCACACCTTAGTTAAGTTCTTCCATTTTTCCAGTGTTTTCTATTGCCTCTCTCCTCCTGCTCCAGCAGCCAAAGTGACAAGCCACTACCCTTGCAGCTCATTTTGGGAGCCTGGCACCCCGGGAAGCACAGCCAATGAGGGGAGTGAGGAAAAGGGGGAGCAGCCTTGGTGGCAGCAGTTCTTCACCATGCTGGCTTCTCCACCAGAAGAAAGAGTAACAAGAGTCAAGCATAAGGAAGGCCAGTGAGCTCAAGGACCCAGTGTACTTCAAAATGCAGGCAATGAAAAAAGCAAAACCAGTTTTTGGGCTAATGCAGAAATGATGGGAAACAAGCAAGTGTGGGGCATTTTGTGTGCAAGGGATCACCCAGGCTTGTAAAAGCTTGCCTCATTTTTGGAATGAGAAACCACAAGGAGAAAAGGCTCATGGCTGAAGTGCCTTGACCCCCATAAGATGTAACAGGGGTCTCTTGATATTGATCTGGAAGGCCCTTGATTTGGAAGTCTGGTCACGCTGTTCAACAGAAATCTGGCCTGCCTCTGTCCAGGGACAGAGCTCATATTGATTAAAAACTTACATTTTTCTATCTTGCTGCTAAATTGATGCAACTCCATCTACTACTCTGGTAGTGTAAATGTATCTCTTATCTCAGACAGGCTGGCACCTTCCCTCTTAAAGATCTGCTGCATCCTTTGACTCTAAGTAAGAGACCCAGGGAAGGTAGTGGGCCATGTTAAAATTTTTGACCCCTCAGAGAATCCTTCACAAATGTGGGCCCATACACACCTTCCTTCTTGAACGTCACCCAAATAAAAACAAGTAAGAGAATACTTTGGGATTCAGAGCACCATCCAGCCAAGAAGTGCAGAAAATACCTGTGAGCACAACAGTGATGGGAATGAGGACCACAGAACCAGGATCTCCCACCAAGCTGTCTTCTCTGCCTGCAACCTTTTCCTGGTTGTACCACCCACCCACAGCCCCAGGATAGGCTTGCCAGGAAGCAGGGAGCAGCATTTTAAATGCCAGTGAGCTGGAAGATGCTCGTGGGGTGTAGAGGGGGAACTGGGAGCAGAAGGGTGCCTCCCTCAGACCTGCAGCCCTTCTGTCAAGGGACTGAGCAAAAGGATTAAAGGCCTGAGCTACCACTTACCATGGGATTAACCCCTGCAGGAAATTAAAGTTGTAGGGATGGCTCTTCACTCCACAGCTGAGAGAATGAGAAAAACTGGGATCTGGATTAGAACTGGCAGGGCTGGTGACAAGCCACCACCCACAGCCAACTGTTCCCGGCTGGATCAGAAAATGTTATCTCAACCTTCATGTAGAACCCCCCTCCACATCTCACTTGGTTACCAATTTTTGCCAACAGTGTGAGAAGAACAAAAACATCACCCCGTGGCAAGAAAAAGAGGAGGAAACTGGGTAGTCAGCTCACGTGTCCCTCCTCTGAGCCCCTCTCCCACTCCCTCACCCGCTTCCCTTCTCAGCTGCCTCCGCTCTGCAGGGAGGAAACATGCACGTGGTCTGTCGCGTTCCCTAGGACTTGGAGAAGATGCTGGCACACACATGGCTGGATTTCTTCCTGTCAACTGCCCCCTCAGCTCTCCTCCTGCTGCTGCTCTGGGCCTCCTCCATATGCCACACTTTTCGCTGTGCTGGGACTTTCCTGTCACTCCTGGTTGGATATCCCGCTCTCTCCACCTGCTTCCACAGCTTCCCAAGGAATTCCACATCTCCACAGCAATCTGAGTCTTTCCCAGAAGTGCTACCCTCTCCATCTCCCCTTCCTCTGCTCTGTATTTCTCTGAGGATTTGCTGAGGCTTTATGCCCTTGGTTATTTCCAGCTCCTCCAGAATTTCCCAGTCTCATTACTGTGCATTGGTCAGGGAGGCTTGGGATGCGAATAGTGTTTTCTGCTTAAGTTATGGAATGAAGAATCAAGAAACTGGCTTCGCTCCTGTTTTTGCCACAGGCCTGTCAGGAAACTTTGGGAAAACCTGGCCAAAAATCTTTTATTCTGTGTAGCTTTGATAAGGCCTACAAATGCTCTCTGCAGGACAGGACAGCATTTACAACCCCAACTGCAAATGCTGCACTTGACAGCTTTGAAAATCCTCAGTGAGTGGGGAACTGATGTGGACTAATGATGAAGTATCAAAAGCAAGGCAGTTGAAATTTCAGCCAGCCAAAATCAGCAGCCAGTTTTACCTGCATCATAGTTAACCCTTCCATAAAATAGGGATAAAGTTGATCTTTCTTGGAGGCTTCTGGGGAGGAAACATTTTTTACCATCAACACATTTGCATTTCAGAGGTGCCTCCATTGCCAATCCAAAAATCTGAAGCTTTTTGACCTTTTCATATCACAAAGAGTGAGGTTTTTATTCACATCAGGCCAGGAATGTGGCAGAGTCCTTTACAAGTCCAAGTGGGTTTTACACTTTTTCTGCTTGCTTTCCAGCTTTCTGGATGAGGTGTTTTGCTCAGCTGTGATTGATCACTGCAAGTCAGAGGGCACCATTTCTTCTGCAGCTGGGTTTCTTGTATGAATTTAAAATGTGCTTTCCATTGATCGTGACAGCACAACACTAACAAATCTTGAACATATGTGTTAATACATCAGCAAGTGCTGCAAATAAAGCCCCCAGCTCCTCAGCTTGGAAGCTCACTGGAGCACTGACACACACTGGATGTTTCTACAGCTTTGCTGAGCTTCTCTGCCACCTCTGAGTGCTTTTGCATTCCAGAGAGACAACAAAGACGGGCTGCCACTGAGACAATGCCACCTCTTGGGATCAAATATCTGCACAACTAGCAGGTCTACTGGAGGACCTGAATGTGTGAGGTCTCCATGCCATCTAAAGCCACTTGTGGTGTGGCAGTCAGGCCACACAGATTATGTGTCTCTGCTGCCACTTGCCCCACCAAGGGCAGATGAAGGGAGATGCATAGAAAACGTGTTGGTCACTAAATGCTAGGGTACTGCTGTCCCTCTCCATTATGGGGTGATAGCAATAAAACATGGATCCTAAAAGCAACAAGGAAAGGGGAAGGAAAGAAGATAATCTCCTTAAAGCGTCCTCCGTGCCCTCCCTTATGCTGCTGCTTTTCTGATAAAGGCTAAAGCAATTCAGCATTGGAAAGGGGAAAGGGACTTTGCCATGAAGGAGAGTGTGGGGGAGGGAGGAAAGTCTGTGCGTACTTTCTGATAATTTATTGCTGGCATCTGTTGCAGTCTCTGCTACCTACCCTTCTGCAATATAGGTCACCCACATGCCCTGCCAGTGCTCATAAGCCAAAATGTTAGCGGAGTCTGATCCCCCAGCCATGATCCAAGGGTTAGTGCAAGGGACTTGGAGAGATAATCAGAGACAGAGGTTGCTGGGCTCTGTCTCTGACAGTGTCTCATCCCAGTGACACAGTCCCCTGTGTCTCTAGCCTCAGTGCTGTTGTCTGGAGAAGGGGATGGATTTATCCACCTACCCAGAGCAGAAGCACTACTGGCTCTTACCTCAGCCTTACTTCTGGGGGTCATTAAACACAAAATAACACCACCTGACAGCTACTGTAAGAGCCATTCATAGAGCACATGGCAAGCTTTGGATAGAAAGTGACACAGAACTGGGAAGAGTTACTAAGCCAGTGTTTGGATACAGCAAACTAAAACCCTCCCCACTCTTCTAGCATGCTCCTTGGGACCCTCCCCACAAAAGCTTTGGAGTGATACTGCAAACATGACTGGTGTCTGGGCACAGAGGAGCAGGAATAGTGCCTGCTGGAGTTCTCAGGCCCTGGCAAGTGCTGCGGAGTCATTACAATCCCCTCAGCATCCCCCAGTTCCCTGCTCAGTCTAATTAGGGGAATCCTCATTAGAGAGTCCTCTAGAGTCTGACAGCAGGCCAAATGTCCAAGTGGCACTTCAGCTCGGTGTATTTTTGGCCACTGGAGCCCATGGGCCAGAAACGGATGATTTCATTTTGGTGCTTTGAGCTGAAACTAAAAAAGTTGTCTTTTGCTGTCCTATTTGAAACAGTAATAGGAAAAGGCCATCACCAGCCCCACAGGCAACCCTGCTTTCTCAAGAATGTGCAAAGACATTCAGCTCCAAGCACATGGAAGAAAGCTCTGGCCTCTGTGCCCCATGGATAACAGGGCATTCAGCTGACATGTTGCTCTAGGGACAAGGAATCATCTAGAAAGCCCATGAGAAAGAGAAATGCCTGGTTTGTGGAGCCCTTGGGTGACTTCAGAGCATTCTAAGCTCCAGCAGTGCTGACCAGCCTTGAGCCCCCAAACCGAAGCAATGCCAGGCAAGCTCAGAACAGATGGCATGGTGCCTCTCTTGTTGAGTTGGAGACATACAGGGAGCACTCCTAGGCCTGGCAGAGTGCTGGCTGCTGGAAAACTCCCTGGCTGTCAGGCTGAAAGCAGCCAGACACATCTGGTGCTGCTTTGGAGAGGCTGGAGGTGTGGGCAGGTGCTATTTGCCCCAGGATTACACATTCCCAGTGCTGCACTGGCAGTGAGTGCAGTTGGCCCGGTGCTCTGCAGAGCAGAAGGCATCTCTTGGGCCACAAGAAAACTGCTAATTAAGTCAGAATTCAAGACAAGTCAGAGGAAACCTTTAAAAAAGAAACTCTTGAAAATCCTCTCTGCCTCCTTGCTCTCTCTTGACTGTGGAATATTAATCACTAAGGGTATAATGTTCTTATGGGCAGTAGATGCGTAGGAGAAACTGGGGTTTTTTTCTGGATCTTTGGAATTAAAATTTCTCTATGAACATACTTCTTCAAGATATAAATGCAGAAGCTCATTGACCCTCACCTTTCAGCGGCCAAGAACCTCTATGTATTCCAAATCTATTGCTCTGCCACCTGGGCATATGGCGTGCTTGGAGAAACAGGCAGCTTTGTGGAAGACATGGAGGTTAATAAATATGGGTTACAGAAGAGTCCCTGGAACATGTGCAAGCCCAGCTCCGTGCACACATTTGTAAATGTAAGCTAGGTTGGTGACTGTGCATTTGTACATGAAGGTAGCTGCTTTTAAGTCTTGGAAACACGTGTATGGGTGCACACAGGGTGGCTGCTATCTATGGAGTGGGGAGTGTGGCATATATGTGACATGCTTTAAAATAATCTTGGGTTTATCAAGGCCCCTCCATCTCAGTGCATGTTGCAGTGCAGGAGACTGACATTAAAGCCTGAACAGGTGTTAATCACTATGCACTGTAATAAATTCTAAACATAGGGAAAAGGCTTATTTATACATGGCTGCTCCTCCCACCCTGCACTCTCTGCTTGAGCCTTGGTGCTGCCTGAGGGCAAGAGGCGCCTGTGAGGTACCAGAAATGAGTGCAAGAGCTGGACTTGCCCTGCTGGAGCAGAAGGAGCCGGGGGTGGACCCTGACCCTGTCCCCATCCTCACGCTCGGTGTGCCAGCCCTGCCCTGCCCTCAGCCCCCACTGCTGCCTGGGGACAGCCTGGATGAATTGCACAGAGCACTGGGAGAGACACCAGTGCATGGCCTGAGTGGGGGCTGAGGGGACACCACAGAGGGAAACCGTGTCATAAAGCACCCAAGGAAGCTAGTTTTGTTTTTTGTTTTTTTTTTTAAATTGCTTAGCCCCCCTAATTGGAGCGAAGCCAGCTGATACAGATGGGGTGTTACAAAACAGAGCCAAAAGGCAAGAGCACAAGGAACAGAGCTATCTATAACCCTGACAAAGTTAGATGGAGTGAAGGTGGGGAAGAGGGAAAGGCAGAGCATGGCAGGCAGCAGCCCCTGATGCTGAGAGCAAGGACGTGATCATTTGGCAACGGGATTTGGAGCTGATCGACTGGCGCTATCCAGCAGGCAGATAAGGCTCTGTGGCTGTCAGCTTAACTCTGCCGTTTATTCCAGTGCTGGAGGGAGTTAAATAGAGCACACGGAAAGCTGCTGCTGGGGACTGAGAGTCAAGGAGGGAGAGGGAAGGAAGAGGCTGTAATTGGGCAGTGTCCGGGGACTCGGGTGGAAGTGGCTGCAGGCAGAACCCCTCCAGGTAAGTGCCTGCAGCTTTTCATTCTCCTTTTCCATATGGACAGGCAGGGACAGGAGACTTCAGGGATGGCATTTAGGATGGAGAGGTTTCTGTGGGGGAGGCTGGAAGTCTCTCGGTCAGGTCGAGCGCAAGCACCAAATGGGGACAGCTATTTGTTGCAGCTTCTCCTTCAGTGGGAACTGCAGAGAAAGGGCTCCAGCTCAGTTTGGGGAGTGGGGGGCTGCAGCAGATGAAGGTTGAATTGGTTTCTGTACTATGAGAGGTGTTTGGTGCATTGGCATTTAGGTAAATGATCTAAATAGCCTTGCAAATGTGCTAGTCTAGGTACTGAACCTGCTCGCAATTTTCATCAAGATGCTAATTTTAATATTTCCTGGTGGTTTACATTCCCATATAAAATAAATCAGTCTGGGAAGCTGGGGGAGGGTAGGCACCTGGCACATGTGTGGGGAGAGTGTCCTGGTGGCAGTGCAGCACCCAGCTAAAATAGCCACCCTGGATGTTGTCAGATCCCCTCAGAGGGGATGGAGGATGGCTTATTTCTGTATTCTGGTTGAAATGTGTCCATCTGTCTGCTGCTGTGACTGTGGGTGGCACGTCAGAGAGTACACAGGGGGACAGAAGGATTTGTGGTGTTTTCATTTTTCCTGCCTCCTTGTATCCAAAAGGGAAGCGGGAGGGAAGTTGAAACCTGTTGTCAGTCACTTACTGTCAGGGGAGAGTTTTATGGTCTTTGGGTTTCTAATTAGACTGAGGATTTTTCCTTCTACTAATTAAGATGCAATTCCTCTCTTTTCAACACTCCCACTCAGTCTCCCCCGCCTCAGGTCCTTCCTTATCCTTCTCCTCCGAGGCTCGCTCGCTCTTCAGCTCCTGCAGTTGCTGCAGTGGGAAACCCCGGAGCTGAAGCTGTGCTGCTCTAGCCACCACATCCATTTTACCTTAAAACAGACAGGAAGTGCTGGTAGGGAATACGGCACGGGGGGTGGGGGGACGGGTGTGGTGGAGGGGGGGAGGAGGAGCGGGGAGAGAAGCGGCTTGGCAGCCGCTGGTGCCCAGATCTCAGCGAGCCTGAGCCGTGCGTCAGGCAGAGGATGCACAGGTGGCACCAGCCTGCGTGGAGGCGACAGGAATGAGCCGGACTCTGCTGCCCTGCCAGGGTCACCTTAGCAATTCATCAGGTTAACCTTGAGCATGAAGCTAATGCATGAAGCTACCATGGCAGGCTATTCAAGCACAAACTTCTCTCTGGCACTTAGGTGAATCAGGTTTTATTTCTGCACCGCGAGGTTCAAAATGAATTAATGTTGTGCCTCTTGAAACACCCTCCATTTCTCCTCCAAAACAGAACTGATGCCTCAAAAGCAAAACACTAATTGGGGAGGGGAAAGGACAGCTCTGAGCTCAGCACCCAGGGAAGTGAATGTCATCTGCTCAGCTCTGCTTTCCCTCTACAGGACCTGGCAGGCAGGCTACAAGGTCATTCCCTCTCCCTGTGGGGCCGAGGGCCAGGCTGGCTGTTGGATGTGAAGACACGCTGGAGAAGAGCACGATGCTGCCTGCAAGTGCTGGCCACCGGTGGAGGAGCAGGTTCCTCATGAGGTGGCAGGAGGCTTGTCGTAAGTAATGCCTGCTCAGGTACCAACTACAGTATTCCAGTTTGTCAAGGGAATGGGAAGAAAATAGGTCACATCAGGGTTAAGAACAGGGGAGAGGGACAGCTAAGAATGGAGATGTTTGAACTAATTCCTGATTCCTTTAGAGGCCAGGCTAGCTGGGAGGGAGAGTGATATTCTAAAGCTGAAGATGGGCTTAAAGTGGGACAGCAAGTGATGATTGCTTCTGAATTCCAGTGGGCCTGGCAGGTGAGAAACAGCATGAAAGACACCATTGCACAAAGATCCACCCTGAACATTTCTCAAATCAGTATCCTATGAGCTGCAGGCTCCTCTCTGTGCTTGGGGTTTTACACAGGCTGCTGAGCAAAGCTCTTCACAGCAAAAGTCATAACAGATTTTAGAGGGAAATGCAGGATGTGAAGGCAGAATTCTCCTACTGGGCACTGCCACATGTAGTGAAAATCAAGGAGTAAATAAAGAAGCTCCCTTTCAAATTAAATTGTAAATGTTCAGCCTGTACATATTCCCAGTGGGCTGGGGCAGCTGCTACAGCACCCCTGAGTGCAGAGCAGGCACTGCTAGGGTGATGTGGGGCTTTGGGAATTTATCTGCATCTCAGAGAAGTATCTGGGGACCACAGCAGAGTAAAGGGGACCCTTGGAGAGTGTCCCTCACTACTGCATGTCCAGGCACCAAGCAGGTCTGTGGTTTCCTGTGCTCCAGTCCTCCTGGTCACATTTGGAGCTGCAGCTGTAAGAAGCTGGGGGAATTACTTCCTTCTCCAGAAAACAAACATCTTTGTAATCCATCCTCACAGACTAGACTGTCTAAATTATTTATAATGAACACTTCTGAGTCTTGACTTAATGTGATATACCTGGATCATCTTTCTACCACCTACTAGAGTCACCAAACACCCCACAAAGTAACTTGATCTTCCCTAAACACAAAACCACTTATTATCCATCCTTCTGTAAGGCTGGAAGACAGCTTCAAGTTTTGTCTATTGCTTCCCTGCCTCTCTTTCCTGTAGAGCTGCATCCTAACCAACGCAATGAATTCCCTGGCCTCAGCTCACATCCTCATGGATGTGAAATGAAAACGAGATCTCTTTTCTGTACGATTTTAGTAAAATATTTCCAAAAGCATACAGCAATATATGGGTAACAACAAGACATTTTTGGCATATCCTACATGGCTGCAGAAGCCTGGCATAAATCCACTTCCTGAACATAACCACAGCCAGCTGCCTGAGGCTGTTCCTGCCAGCCACTGCCAGCAAACACACTGGTGGAACCCCACAGCCACCCAGTCGGCGCCGCAGGCGGCCAGGCACTCTGAGAGATAAGCGCTGAGCAGAATGCCACCTGGATAGCATTACACATGGGCTGCTCTTGCCTTTCTTGGTGTGCAAAGCAGCTGTTATCTCATCATCACAGCTGCCAATCTATTATTAATACTGGGCTTTTGTT
>NW_005054326.1:178220-186949 GCF_000277835.1 Geospiza fortis | reverse complement strand
CTACAACAAGAGTGTGACATATTCTGAACAGAATTGAATATCAGCCAGCCAGTCAGTACCTGTGCTGCACTAGCCCATTGGCTATGATCTACTTTCATGGCAATTTCTGCTGTGGGCTCCAGTCTCTGCATGACAAGAAAGCACAGAGGTGGTCTGGGTTAAAGATCTGTCTTACATTTCACCATAAGGGTCCATAATTCTCCTTAAAAGAGCACATTTATTGGCATGGCCTGGGCTGGTGTACACCTGAGATCTCAACTGTAGGATAGTAAAAAGTGATTGAAGAATTGTGAAGACAGATGAAATAGGAGAGAATTGATATATTATCTCTGAACATTTACCCCTTGCTCCCCTATAAAGTCATACAGCTTAGAATTCAAACGGGATAGATCTCCTTAGACTACCAGTCCACAAATCTGCCAGTTCTTACAAGGATCACTGGGGACACAAAACTTGCCCTGTGCAGGATGACAGGGCTGGAATATGAAGGCACAATGCTGACAGAAGCAAAGTCGCTATAAAAAAATGGGCTGGGGGTCAGATTAAACTCTTAGAGAGTGGCACAAGATAAGAGAGAAAGAGAAGAAGAGCATGGCTGACTGCAAAGCTGCTCCAGACAGAACTTCTCCACAACATGGGTCTCCTTTGGCTCCTTCTCTTGTGGCAATCTTTTCACAATTCCTTTAGGATTAAGAAGTAAAACACCTGCTTGTTGGTTCCTTGAAGAAAAGCAGGACAGAACAACCTAGCTGCCAGCTCAGGAAGGCAAGACAATCAATGCATCCCCTTTAGCTACCACTCACCCCGCACAAGACTCTACCAACCCGAGTGACTGCCTTCTCTGAAGACAAGTGAGAAAGGGAGAGGACAGGCATGATGTACAGACAAACCTGCTTCAGTTTTAGTCAAATGCTCAAACTTGTCACCTTAAAAACTGCGAGGGAGCTGAATTTGCTTCCCACACTGAAGAATAGTGGAATTCATTGTGCGATCTCAATTCCACAAAAGGAACTAAGATGAAGGATGCAAATGTTTTACATAGTCTGCTTAAACATAACTCCCACTCCTCTAATGACAAGAGGCACAAAGCTTGCTTTCTTGCTGATAATGCTTCTTTGTCACAAAAATGAGAGTTTGAAAAGCCACTGGCTCCCAGGGAAGGTTGGTAACGAGTGCCCTGGTGCCACTGGCAGGATCTGGAGCCATGTCTGGAATCCACAGCAGCTCTAAAAAATGCTGATTTGTGATTTGTCCAACCTTGAGACAGTGTAGTAGAAAGGGTGTGTGTGGGTTGACCCTTTTCCTCACACTGCTTTTGTCCGTTACCAATGTACACTTCTCTTCCTCATTCCATTGTTGTGGGCCATTTTGGTCAGATGTGGTTTAAACTGCTCTTTGCATGTCTGTTGTCTGCCCAGTTGGTGACCATGATTTAGGGCTTGCCCCATGATTTGACTGTAGTCCAGAGTGTGTCCAAAGTTCTTAATAAGAACAACTGCTGGATCTGTACCCAGTTACCACCTCTAGATGGGGGTGGTCACTGGCCACTCACTGGTACTTTTGGGGCTGTTGCTCTGGGATTCAGAAACTGTTTTGAGAGCAATGGCAAGTACCAGGTACGCAGTGATTTAGGGGCTCCTTGTTACTTTTTATCAGTTGTCTTGGTCATCCCTTTGTAATGTAATGTAATTCATTAAAAAGTGGACACGAGGCCCATATGATATACTGTGAATGTGGCAAGCAAACTGATTTAGTCTTAGATCTGAGTCTTATCTATCACAAATATTAGGATTCAAACTGCAGAAGCACACCTGAAATGTAGGTTGCTTTATTTTAATTTTTCTTAAAAGCTTTTTAATAATGTATCTGTTTGTGAAAAATTGGAACTTCTTACATATACCTGGTCCCTCCTGTCTCTACCCTGACTGTTTAGAAAGAGCTGTCCTTTGTCAGAGGTGACACCTCCCACCACTCTCTGCTCCATTATCCTCTGACAGGTACCAGTGCTTTGGTATCTGTTGGCAAAGTCCGCTGGGATGCACTGTTCAGACTTTGTTGTGAAACTGGAAGGATATTTACTTGCTTGTTCCGAAAAAAACAGGCTAAGAGGAAAGTCATGCTGCCAGGATGCAGACCAGGGGTAAAGGAATGTAGCTGTGAGGAAACTCATTACACTGCAGGGCATTGCAGTGAAGAGCCCTGCTGTGAGGGCTGTGTTGTAGTCGGTGATGGGTGAGGATGGGGAAGCACTGATCTAATCCATGCCCTCTTCCTTCCCTGCTTTTCACCTTCCAGTGCTTGGCTGCTGGCTCTCACTATGTGCTGCTGAGTCCTTCTTTGCTTGTCCTTCCTCCTGCAAGTGTAACAGTGGAAATCTGGAAGTGGACTGCAGTGGCTTGGGCCTCTCTTCCATTCCCTCAGACATCCCCACAAACACCAGGACCTTCCTCTTTCTCAACAACAAACTCAGCATCCTGCCAGGAGCAGTGTTTTCCAACCTCTCTGCTCTGCAGAGGTTGGATCTATCCAACAACTTCTTGGACCAGCTCCCTCAGAACATCTTCAGTGACCTGGGGAACCTCACAGAGCTCCAGCTGAGGAACAACAGCATCCGGGCCTTGGACAAGGACCTGCTCCAGCACACGGCCCTGCTGCGCCAGCTGGATCTCTCCATCAACGGCCTGGCCCAGATCCCTTCGGGCATCTTTGATGACTTGCCTGCCCTCCGCTCCCTCTCCCTCAGGTCCAATCGCCTGCAGAGCCTGGACAGGGTGACCTTTGAGCCTCTGACCAGCCTGCAGCATCTCCAGGTTGGGGATAACCCCTGGGAATGCGACTGCAACCTCCGGGACTTCAAGCACTGGATGGAGTGGTTCTCCTACCGAGGTAGGTGCTCGCGTGCGGGAGGGGAAGCAGGTGGAGGAATTTTGGTCTTCCAGGAAAAGCAAGCAAAAGGCAGGCAGGGAAGAAACAGGAGCAGGTACAACTGGAAGGAGCAGATACAAAAGGCAGGAGCAGATACAACTGGCAGGTCAGGCTGACCTGATGGACAAGTCTCAGCCAAAGAGCAGGAGGACCCTGATACAATTTAGTGCCACTGCACCTTCATATAGCAACACTGCCAGTCTGTGAAGTCCCCAGCAGCCCTAGATCTCCTATTTCCTTGTTTTGTTTCTAATCTGAACTATTACCTGTTTTTTTTTTAATCTTGAGAAAGAACTTTCCTCAGTAACATTAAAATTTTAGGATCATGAATTCACCTTACTCTTTCTGCCTAAAGAGAAGAAATGCTTTTCACACTTGGAAATAACCATCCCATTCTCTTTCTTAAGATGAGAGAATTAGAAGTCAGATTTGGCTGTAAAGCATCAGGTTTGCTGCCAAAAAAAAGAACCTTAGGAAACAGTGACACTTAGGAAAAACACTGCAACTCATATTGGAGAACCCAACCTACAGCTCAAATTAACAAGCCAGGCCCCAAATCAGACTGGCTATGAAATCATCACTTCAAACCGAGCAGTTTTTGACAAGTTTGCATTTCCAGATTTTCCTTGAAACAGAGAAGACTGGAAAGGTACATGTCACTTATCAGGAATGCTGATGGGATGACATGCTTTCAGGAGCTGCAACTCAAAGAAAGATGGCACATTTTACAGGAGTGAGGATTGAAGGCCTGACCTTCTGTTTCTGGAACCAACGAGTAGGAAAGGGTCTCAAATCATGCGGATAGCAACAGTCAGCTGTCACATCCCTGCTGATCACAGCCATGCTGCAAGGAGATTATCTCTGCCTATGGCTACACTGCAGTCTGAAATATGCATTTGTGTGAGCAGAATCAAACAAGCATACGAGTGCCACTTTGCACTTTTTTTTTTTGATTGGTTCTTTTTTCTTGACTACCATATCACAAAGTCAGTGGAAAGCACGCAGACATAACTTTGCTTTTTTTCCTCCCTTTCAAGGAAATTGCTCAAACTCACTCAAGCATTTGTTTCAACATCTGTCATTATTTTCACAGAGACGGATTAGTTGTCAGAAGATGGGATGTGTATCTGTTGTTTTTTTTTGAGAAGGTACAGCCTGCTCCTATATTTTTGCTTCAATTTCTCTTTTTCTAAAGTGGTTCTTCTGAGACTTACATAACTCACTAAACAGTATGAGGTTGATTTAAATGATTTCAGAGGGCTTTCATGTCTTGGCCTATTCAGATATGCACCAGGAGCTCTAATGTCAAATCCAACCTAGGCAGAGGCACACTGGCCAGCTGACATGGTTGAAGCTTCTGCACTGCAGGGAAAATACTTTAGCAGGTGTGAATGGAGGCCTATGAACTCACCCCAGCTGAGGATCTAACCCTGCTGCCTCTGCATGGGCATGGAGCTGTGATTGACTCCTGTTATCTCTGTTGGAACAGGTGGGAAAATCGACCAGCTGGCCTGCACCCTGCCCAAGGAGCTGAAAGGAAAGGACATGCGGATGGTGCCCATGGAGATGTTCAACTACTGCTCCCAGCTGGATGATGAGAACAGCTCTACAGTGCTGGACAATACTGGCCCACCTTGCACTAAAGGAAGCCCTGCTCCTTCCAAATCTAAATCAGGCCCAGAAACAGAAGTGGAGCCCAGTGTGGGATGCCCTCAGAAACAGCGGTACAGGCCTGTGAGCGTGCGCCGGGCGATCGGCACTGTGATCATTGCAGGGGTGGTTTGTGGCATCGTTTGCATCATGATGGTGGTGGCAGCTGCCTATGGTTGCATCTATGCCTCCCTCATGGCCAAGTACCACAGGGAGCTGAAGAAGAGGCAGCCTCTCATGGGTGACACAGAAGGTGAACACGAAGAACAAAAACAAATCTCTTCTGTGGCGTGAAACTGTTCTAGGAAGGAAGGGACAGCGATGAAAAAAGGTACCTGAGAGCAGTCAAGCATGGGGTCCTCCCAAAATACATCTTCCCAGACAGACTGTGCTATTGCTCCACTCACCCAAGTAGTACAACATGCTTCTGGGGGGTCAGGGCACCTGGCTCAATTTCTTTTCCTCTGCCCCAGGCCTATTTTGTGCCCTTTCACCCTTGGGCCCTCCCAGATAAATAAAGTAGAGTCAGACCTCGAGTGCTTGCTGTGCCTCATGCCCTTGCACAGAGCTTCCCTCACATGCCTGCTGCAAAGGCAGCTGGCACCTTCTGGGACCCTGTGTCATCCTCTCAGCTTCAGTCCTGAGTCATCCTGTGTCCTGTCAAGAGTTCTGTGCAAAGAGAGAGCAGCTGTGTGAAACCCTCTGTGGGGAGCAGGACACCAGAAGTGTCCATGCCTCACCGTTAGGTCACTGCTGTTGTGTGACACGAAGCTGCTGCCTACCCTACAAACCAGAGCTGCCAAGGTCACATCAGAAGGGAGGCAAGGTCCCTATGGTAGGGCAACAGTCAGTGGTAGATTTCTCACTTTTAGAGGTGGAAAGATATCTGTATCACCCTAACACACTGCCAGGGAGCACAGTGTCCCTCTTTTTGCTCCTGGCCAAGTCTAAACCTTTGAGCTGGCACAACCATCATCTGCTGCAGGTGCACAGCACAGAGTCATCCTCCTGTACACACACACACACACACTGACTCATTCTGATCCCAACACACACACACAGAGCCAGTCCCAGCTCCAGGCATCCAGGCACCCCACCTGCACATGCAGAGCTATCACTCATGCCCATGCTGACCTGCCCTTTGCATGCAGCCATGGATACATCCAGCCACTTTACCTTACCCTGATCATAGTAGTGTGTATCACCTTTTGCTTCAGACAAAAAACATGCACGTGCCGCTGAGGAGTAACAAAAACATCTCAGCCATAGTGCAGAGCTAGTGGCAACTGGCAGAAGAAGATGGAAAGAGGCAAAGTTATTGAGATTACAGCACCAGTCTGTGGAAATAAGTACACAGCATCAAAAAAAAAAAAAGGTGTGTTCTTATCCATTTTATGTCTTCTCAAATAAATGGACAGAGTAAGGATATGAAGCCTCCATTTAGAAATGTTTGATTGGCAGATCAGAAGTGGGTCATCAGGAAAGACTGGAGGAGGAGGTGGCTTACCAGGAGTGTAAGCCGTGCTGAGTAGTGTGAGCCTAGGGGAAGGTGTCAGCGGAAGAAGTCACACAACCCAGGAGCTGCCATGGCTGGCACGGGGGCCAGCATGGTGTGTGCAACAGGGTGATGCAGCCAGGGTGACCAAAAAGAGTGGGCAGAGTTATGGAGAGTCTTGAGGTGAAAGCTGGAACCTGGAGCACAGTGTGGCACACGTGGGAGAGCCCAGGAAAGGTCTGGCACGGAAGGCAGCAGAGCCCACAGGCACTCCCTTCACCATCATTGGGGTGTCCAGTGACACCCACAGCTGCACCTGAGTGTGCCCACACACACAGCCATGCACACTGCCACTGTCACATAGGGTGACTTCCCCCAACCAGATTTTAAAGCCCTCAGACTGCAGTGCCTCCTATTAGTCTTAGCTCATTCCGACCCGACAGGGAAAAAAAAAAGTGAGAGAGGAAAAAAAATAATGAAAGGAACTCAACATAAGGACTCATTTTGTATCACTGGAAGTGGGATAAAATGCTGTCTCCAGGGGAGAGCACACATTGCCATGGTAACCTGCTCTAACCCGTCACAGTGGGTATTCCTGGGCGAGGAAGATGACACCGGAGGTCGTGCATCCACTGTGCCTGTGGATGGTGTGATCCCTGCCATCAGGAAACAAGCTGGCAGCCAGCCCAGCCTTGCAGGGTGTTTCACTAGCAACCTGTGTTCAGAGCCCTGCGTGCTCTGCAGGTGCACCTTGCCAGGGCACGTCACCTCTTCCACCTGCTCCATCTGAATCCCAGTGCTGTCGGACATCTCACAGCCCTCCTGCTCGCTGTGGCTGGATCCCTGTGGAAGCAATGCACACTGGTTCCTCACTCCTCCTGGTCCCAGGGAGGCGGCTGTACTGACCCGTGGGCACACAACATCATTAATCAAAGCCTGGAGTGGCAAAATCCCTCCTGGTCTACCCAGGGTCACCAGAGCCAAGGAGACAGGGTGCTCTGGACTGTTTTAGCATGGGGCAGAGGAGGATGTTCTTCAGGAAAGCAGAAGACTGGGCTGCCACGGAGGAAGAACTGGGAGAAGCAGTCAGCCCACCCACCAGTGCGAGCACACACTTTCCTCTTGCTTCCAGCACACTGTGGGGAAGAGGAAGCAAAGGAGGGGGGCTGGTGAAATGTGAGGAGGAAGGACTCTTCCCCCATGCACTGTACAGCCACTCCAACCATCCCATCTGCTCCAAGTGTAGCCCGCTCTGAAGGGCAGAACTGGTGCACTGCAGACTCCATATGCGTGTTATTGCTGTTCCACATTCCCAGCAAGCCAGGAGCAGACTCTGCCTGCTGGATCCAAACCTCTCCCCAAGCTCCCTCTCAGGGGAACCTCTCCCTTCACCATACTGGACTCCGCAATCATACTTGAAATGGGACTTGAGTCAGAGTGGTATATTTATAGATCTATATTTTACTTGCATCAAATAATGGTGACATATTGCACAAAACAAATGGGATCTATATATGTGTGTGTGTGTGTGTGTGTGTGTGTGTGAGATAAGAGAGAGACTGTTTTTAAGGGAATAGACTAGAGGTGAAATGAATGGGAAGAAGGCGGGGACAATGCAGGGGTTGAGGGTGTGAAATCCTCCTTTCCCTGTACCTTCCCTGTGACTTCCTCCTGCCCTGACCAATTTTTCTTTGTTGCTAATAATATTTTCTATATCCTGTGTTGTGGGGCTGGTGATGACCTTGCCCATCCTTTCCTTTTTTTGTTTTAATTTATACAGCAGAAAGTCTGGATTTATCTCAACCCTAGACAAGGGACTGCTATGTTTAGCAACCCACCCAGGAAAAGAGAAGACAGGAAAGGGGAGAACTGAGTGTTGCTGGGAAACACGAAGGCTGGCTATGAGGAGTCCCTCTGGAAAGCAAATACTCTGTTTGGCAGGATGAGGACCTGTCCTTTTGCACACCGAGCAGAGTAAAGGGGCTCACTGGGAAGTGCCCTCTTCAAGGCACTGTTTGCAAACAGGCTCTTTCTCTGTTCCCCAGCACACCTGGAAATCAGGCTGCCCTGGTGTGACTGAGCTGCTGCACTGCCCACAGGCACTGCAGGGAGCACAGCAACCACAGCAGGCAGAAACAAAGCTCTGTGGGATGCTGGATACAGAATGAGACCCAGTGCTCCTTGTGTGCCCAGCCAAGGGGTTCCTTTGGTGTGGGGACAGCAGCTCCTGTTCCTGCAGGAGTGGCTGGGCATGGGGGGAATCCCCCTGGATGCACCCTCTGCTGCAGGCAGCTGCTCCAGTGACACATGCAGGTGCCTCAGGAAAGGGTCTTCTGGGGCTGCCAGGTCCAACACATGCCAGGGTGATGTTGGGCTGGCAGGGCCACCAGGAACAGCCCCTCCTGCTCCCCCCACTCCCCTTCCCCACACATCCACCTGTGGGACAGGTAGGCACATCCCTTGCAGGGAACAGATGCCACTTGTAATTCCTTTTTCTTTTTTGTTACTGTTTGAGGGAGAGCGACAAGATTTTCTAAAATGATTGAATGGAGGTTTCTTTGGCATGAGACAGAAAATTTTTAAAGGTATATTATATTTCTGGCTTGTTGTTACAGAATAATAATAAAGAATGTATTTTCCTATGCTCCTTCTTGTTTAA
>NW_005054326.1:166886-178202 GCF_000277835.1 Geospiza fortis | reverse complement strand
CCCATTCACTCTTCCCCTATCCCCTGCAGAAGCAAACACCACAGGGACACGGCCAGCCAAAGGAGAAAGCCCCTCAATTCCCACAGATATATTCTTGTCTGTACACACTTTTTGGAGTGAACATGCACAGACACACAGTACATCAGTGTAAGTCAGGGTGAGGCTCTAGAGCTAAACACACAGTAGGTGAAGGTGAGACCCTAGATCTAGAAACACACACACAGAATGCTCCAGGGACACAGCCAGACAAGGGTGATTGTATAACAAGGATAAGATACTGTGGCAATCAGCTCATTACATAAAAGTAGAAAGGGCCAAATTAATCCCTAGTGTAAGAATGCAGGAGCCAATGGAGTTATATTCAGGTCAAATTTGATTCCAAAAGCTTTTTTTTTTTTTTTTAATTAGAACATAATGTAACAAATAGGGAGCTATGGGTTCCTACATCTCCAGCTTCCTGACCCTCTTGAGCAAGGTTATTTGGAAATGGATGGAAATTGCTATCTAATCCTATTGCACCCCCAAGTACACAAGCTTCACTACCCCTAGAGCTAAAAGAGTCTCTCCACCAGCTGTTCCCTGGCTAGGTCTATCACACACAGCTAAGAAGTTTAAATTCCCCACTTGGCCACTTTCAGTGCTAAGCATACACAACTCATCACATTCCCTTGCTTTAAGAACAAGCTCATCCTGACGCATGTGGAACCACGCAGGATGTTAAACCCCATCACGAGCAAACCCTTGTGCCACCCTGCTCTCACTGTTGTACTCTGTCACCCTGCTGGGCTCAGGCTGATCTTCAGAGAGAAACTGGGAGCAGAACCCAGCTACTCTTAATCTGCTCACAGCTGAGGCATCTGTTCTGCTAAAAACGTATGTGCTGCAGGAGAATCACCATTATTGTTTAATAGCACGGTGTCTATGACACACAGTTTAATCTCATTTTGCCAGCTAGGTAGAGGAGTGCACACAGATACTACTCAGCAGTTCATATAATACCAGAAACACAGAGCAGAAAGAAAGCAAAGCCAACACACTCATCTGATGACTCTAGGCTTTTTCAGTTCATGAACTGTCTGGGGCAGGCTGTGATTTTCTGCAATTATTTATTATAATTTGATTACTATTTGATATTGGCCAATGTATCCATCCGCCTTACACACCTACTCATGCACACATATGACACCCTATGTAATAACCATGTGGTTCTGTACATACAACAGATAAAATATATAAAATAGGATTCCTCCTCAGTATTTTGTCCATTAGCAGCCCACTGTGCTGGCTTGAAGAGCATTTGCTAGCACTGATTGGAAGCACAGGTTGGAGGGTCAGCTTCTATCCTCCAACAAGATAAATGCAAGCCCTAGCATGGGATTTCTGAGGGCCAAAAAGACTTCCCTCCAAGAATAATGGGCAATACAACAAGCATTCACCAATGAACACAGTTGAAGAATTAAATTAAACATTTCCTGCATCATTCTGGGGTGCCCTTTACATCTGTTGCAGACCTGGAAATCTGGGGATAAGGCAGCATCCTCCCAGCTCTTCTCCCTTTAGAGAAAGAGCAAAAAGCAGCCAACAAGGGCCAGATCTGTCTTTCCCACGTTCTGCTCTGCTGCAGCCAGGCAGAGGCCATGTGCAGGGCACCTGGAGACAAAGAGAAAGCAAAGCATGATGCTAATAATAACTCTGCCTTGCATGGAGCTTCTGGGCCAGGACAGCAACGTGCTGCTCAATGCTTGGGGCTCCAGGCAGAGATTTGCCTCTTCACATTTGCTTTTTCTGAATCCTAACTTGGGAATAAACTTGTTTGTTAGCACAGCTGCAGAAAATCAACTCGGAAAGGGCACTGCAGGAGTGAGAAATGCAGGTATTTCATTTGAGGGAATACACACAGACCATAGCCTGAGATATTCAACCAGCTCCATGCAAAGCTCAAGGGAAATATGCACAGTAACAACAATGCTTTGCATTTCTATAGTGCTTGCCTTTGGCAGCTCTCTGGGAGCTTGCAAACATTAATGAATTCACAGAGGCAGAGATTCAGAGAATATAAAGGCCAGAAGGGACTTTAGATCATCCAGTCTGACCTTCTGCGTATCGCACGCTACTTGGAAATTGTGTGCAAAAGAACCACAAACATTATTTGGGGGTGGCAGAAAATGCCTTTCTGTGAAAGGCTGAAAGAGCTCAATCTGTTTAGCTTATGAAACAGAAATTAGAGAAACTATCCTGTAGAAAGACCAACAGTAAGTGTTTACATGCAGCTAAGTTGAATATTCCATAAAGTCATCTACCTTTGATTTGAAGAACACTCAAGAAAGGGAAAAATATTGTTTCCCTTGGTATCTTCTGACAATACCTATTTGTGTTCATTGTTAGCATTTATGCTTACTGACTAATTTGAATCTGTTTGGTTTTTCTGTCACAGGTTTTTGTTATTCTCTCCCCTAGATTAAAAAAAAAATAAACCTTCAGTAACCAGCAGCTCTCTCTGTGGAGGCACTTTAAATCAAATAATCTCTCAGTCTTCTTTTAGGTACAATAGGCAGATTGAGTTCATTAAGTCTTTCACTGAAAGCATTTTCTCACCTCTGGAACAACACTGGAGCCTACTGTCACACTGCTTCCAGCTTTTTCTCCTCCTTTTAGAAGTATTATCCTCATCCACCAGTATCTGTGCTCTATATTGTAGACACTACGTGACTTTTGCCACTTAACTCCTTCCCACCAAAAAGTGGCTCACTAGGCTGTGTGAACATTGTTCCTGCTTTAAAGATGGAGGCAAATGTAAATGTTAGGACAAAACCCTAACAAGTAATTTTGAGGGAGGAAGATTATGGGTAAGTGGTTCTGATCCAACCTTTATATTAGTATAAATTCAGTGCATTTTAAACATGAGCCTCCAGATTTATACAATTCTTGGTAAGAGAAAATCTAGCCCTTTATTTAAAAGGATTATCCCCTTCCAGCATTTTCCACTTTTTCATCCACTCACAGCCTGATATGGTTGTTTTTCTCATATCTCTCACTGGACATAAATGTCCTGGACTCCCCAGTTATTTTTTCTCTCTCCCCCTTACTTTTCTCTTCTTGTGACTGATCATCCCCTTTTCAATGAGTGCCTCTGACCAGCTGCTTCTCAGATTCTCCCTGCTCTGGTCTACTCAAATGTCACAAAACACACCAGCCCCCACATCCCCATCTGCTTTTTAAAGGTTTGTTATCATAAGCAGAGGTTTTTCTACTCACTGTTCTTTACTCTGCAAAACCCAAAGCAATCAAGAGAAACCACCACAATGTCAAAGGCTGAGAGAGGGGTTTAGGTCAGTCCTAGCTTCTGGCCTCCCAGGTGCTGTGCTGGGGCTTTCAGCTGCATTAACAAGTTTATTTTTATTCAGTCATGACTGAAATCATGGAGTGTGGGAACTACAGGGTAAGAATGCCCAGCCTTGTGCCCAAGGGGAATGCTGCAGTGAATGGGAAGTTCCCTGAGGGTTTGTTCACCTTGCTTGTGGCTGGTTTTTGTTCTGTGACATGGTGAGATCAGGGACTTCAGCTGTTCCCTGGTCAAGGGACTACAGGCTAACAGAGTCTCAGCTCTTTCTATTCAAGGCACCATCACTTTCTTACACACTTTTCAAGCTCCAGATTAAATCCATTGTTTTCATACCTCAGATTCTGGCTAAAGCTGCATTACCCTAACAGACAGAAACCCACTTCTAGTTTTGCACCCTATTTTGCTAGCCTGTCTGCACTAGATTATCTCTATACAACCATGTGCTTTAGTTTAAATGTGTCCTCCCAGGTGCATTCATTACAGCAATCCTGTCTGCTTTGTCCTTGGTTGCATGTGGTTAAACAAGCTGGGTGCTCCAGGTTGCAATGCCAGACTTCCCTTTCCTCTCATCATCTGCCCATCCTGTCTGCTCCTGTCTCAGCCCGTATTCCTTTGACCAAAACTGTAACACAGACTACAGGAAAGGTCTCACAGGGCTTTGGGTGGGAGCATCGATGTATTTTCCCACTGGGAACACCTCCCTAAGCACTGGAACAGCATTTGCTTTGTCCCCAACTGCACTGCACTGTGATTCACCATCATGCCAACATCACCTAATACAGAAGATCCCAACACTTTTTCCCTGAGCTTTCTCAGGATATGTTTACCACTAAGGCTATCCAGCTGCCTTTCAGCATGGTTCTCAGGACAGGTCTTGGCAGATAACAATGGTTCCACAAATTTAATGTGGGCATCAGGGAGCAATGCAGCTTATATTGATGATCCACACTGAGGATCTTCACTGAGATTTGGCAAAACTGGCTCAACAGTTCCCAGAAGACAAGGACTGCCTCCAGTCCTGCTTGCTGTGCTCCCTGCCAGATCTCTCAGAGTTCCCAGCTTACAGAAGATTTCTATTATTAGCTGTCAAGCGTATGACCTTGTCTGTCGTACTACTGAAATTCATTCTGTTTCTGGTACTCCTGCCAAGGTCAAATGAGGCTTCCTCTACATATCCTGGTCCTTCCATGTACTAGCAATGCCTTCTAGTGTCGAATCACCAGGATACTCCTTCCCTCTCCCCAGCTGTCTGAGTCAGGGTCTCAGGGTAATAGCAGCAAAGGCCAATCCCATGGGTGACCATGGGGAGTGTAACAAGGAACACTTTGCTAGACTTTGATAGGTGATCTTGCTGCTGTCTTCTCAGATTGATTTCTCCCTCCCTGTTACTTACAACTCCTCCTCCCTTGATCTTTTCCAGTCTAACTAATTGTTTCTTATGTGGCATGTATCAATGCTTTACTGAAATACAGAGATGAGACCTTTGAAATTTCTTTTGCCTTCCAGGAAAACAATAATTTGAAACAAGGATGTTGGCTTGGCCTGGTGTTATCCAGAACTGATAAACTCATATTGCTTGATTCCCTTTCCCCCTGCTTGGTAATAATTATACTTTCCTTGAAGATCTCCTCTAAAGTGCTACACATTGCAGAGGTCACACTTAAAAGTCTGAGCCTGATAAACTTATTTCTTATCCTTCTTTAATCTTAACTGCTCAATTTTCACTTTTGCAGACTGCATGGAGTCACCACTGTGTGCAGAGCTGAAAAAAGCAATTTGCTGTGTGTGTTTCCACATGCCAGCTCTCCCAGGGCCAGAAAGCACCCAGGCCCAGCACTGTGAGTGCACTAATCAGCTTGAGCTGCTTATTCACAGCACTCAGCTTGTTTCTTTCCCCAAGGATGATATTTCTGTCCTTATCAATAACTTGGGCACTGAGTCTTCTTTGGTTTTTGCTCAGACTATAGACTCCTTGATCCCAACTTCACTCTTATTGA
The DNA here is from genome assembly GCF_000277835.1 of Geospiza fortis. NCBI lineage: Eukaryota > Metazoa > Chordata > Aves > Passeriformes > Thraupidae > Geospiza > Geospiza fortis. Next base: position 172,862 of record NW_005054326.1, on the reverse strand, counting down.
CCAGATGTGACCCTACTTTCTTTTTTTTTTTAATTCCCCAAATAGCTGAAGAATATTAAGCCATTTGTTTTAACCTTCTTTGCAAGGTCTAGCTCAGCTTGATGTGTAAGCAATCCTCACTTTATCCCTACAATTCTGACCTCCAAGGGAGGACAGGGCAGGGCAGGGCTAGGCAAGGCAGCCTTCTTTGCTGTCTGCCTTTTTTTCATTCCACAGAATCTCTCTGCAGAGGCAGCTTAAGCAGCTGCTTGCTGTCACAGACAGATGGAGAGCAAGAGAATCAGGATCCTCACAGAAATGGGGGCTTCACACTGTCCCCAAAAGCTGAACTGCTCCCCCCCCACACTCCAGACTTTGCTCTGCTGCCGGTGAAAGCAGTGCCATGAGTCAACAGCAGAACACCCTCCACACATTGGGCAGCAGAGTGTAGAGGTGCCATATAACCAGAATTATCTGTGATCCTGGGAGAGGGGTTTCTGTGTCCCAGCGAGAGAAAGGAAGAAAAGGAAAAGGTCTTTTGAAGGGAAAGGGATGGCAGTCAGAGTCCCATTACAAAGCCTTATGATAGGGAGATTTGTGCCTTAGGTGACAGGTAGGGCAGGAGAAAAAGAATTCAGGATGAGTTTGGTGGCTAAAACAATGTATCTTAGGAGGAGGCTGGAGCTGTACTCAGATCTGCTAAGTTTCCATGATTCTCACCCTGCAAAACTTGTCTGCTTCTGCCTTGGCTGAATTTAAGCTAAACCATCATACAAGACATTTCCTATAACCTTCTCTGCTGTGACATTTACCTTCTTCATCCTCATATCTACAGACTGCTCCTTTTTGGCATCTTCTCAGGTGGCTTTGCTCCTTGCTGAACTGTAGGTGCTGGCAGAGCTCAGGACATCAGATATACCTGTGCTGAGGCTACAGACAACAGCAATTTGTGCACTTTGCATAAAAGACATGGGGCACTAGGGGGACAGGTGTGAGCAGGGTAATGAACTGGCCTTGCATTGACACAGATTTAGGTGGTGTCAAGGGTGCAGTGCCACTTGCTTGTCATCCTGTGGATCTTCACACAGCTTCAAATGAAGGTCCTGCACCATTCATTACCCTCACTTTGTCAGTCCCCCAAATACTCAGTGCTTATTCACAGCCCCTGCACACTGGGTAAAACTCCATGGCCACAGGGATCAACCCTGCACCTACCTGGAAAACACCACAGGCAGGAGGAAGTGCAAATTGCTCGGTGGTTCTGAGTGTCTGTGCACATCTCCAGCGAGATGGGAGCCAGGGATCTCACAGCACGCTGCAGAGCAGCTCTTTAGGTATGCAGATACACACATGCATGCACAAACCACCTCACACATCCTTTATCTACACGTGCAGTGCACTCCCACGAGCACCCCTGGGTGGGGATACAGGGCCCTGCTGATGCTGGGCAGGCAGGAGTTAATGGAAGAGAGGCTGGGAAGGAAATTAAAAGCAAAAAAAAAGTTGAAAGCCCAGCACATGATTCTTCTCCTATCACATCTGTGAATCCTGGAGCGCAAGAGTAATTGTCTGCAATGAGTCAGACCAAAAGGCACAAGGTAATGGTTGCTATGGCAACCTGTGCACTGCTCTAATTCGGCTCGGAATTAAAATTATATCAAATAATTTGCAAGCAAAGGCAACATGGCAAAGGCGCTGGGTGCCAATCTAAAAAATCCAGCAATATGCAAGTCTCTCCTGAGTCACTGTCAAGGGCTCTTTTCACTCCAAGAGTGACAGCCATGGCAATCAGTGGAGCTGTAGAGGCAGCAGTGATGGATAACCTTAGGCAAGAAGATTTCTGCTACACACGGGCAAGAATGGGGTCCTGGGCTGGAGCTCCAGCCTGGAACAGGCTCTGGGGCTGAGGATATCCTGGGACAGATGTCTCACCAGACCCTAAATGGGAAAACTCATTGCTCACAATTTTTTGTTGGGATCCCACTGAGAAAATTCCCTGAAAGGCTGGTGAGGGCAGGCCCTGGGCACAGGAACCTACCCTCAGGGTCTGTGCTGGGTGAAGCACTGCCTGCATGGGCTGAGGAAGGCAGGGCTCACACCCTTAGAGCTTTTTCCCTGGTAAGTGATGCAGTATAAAAAGTCAGGCACTCAGCAGAGACTACAAAGAAATATTTACTCTACAGAATTTGCTAGTGTCTTCAGTTTTTCCCCAGAAAAGGACTCCTCCCAAGGCAACAGACAATGTTTGCACACACAGGGGGGAGGCATGGTCCCCATGCTGAAGATCTTACAGCCTATGCAGACAGCACAAACACCATGGAAGAAAAGGAAATTGCTAAAGTCTAGCCAGGGTAAGCAGAATGCTATGAAAGATGCCGCATATTACTATTTTCAGTATTCTTTTGAGGTCAAAATAGACTTATTTGTCCCTCTTGTCCCCAGTTACTGTCTGTGCATGGAGACATCTAGCTGGAGTTCTGCAGGCAGATGTTGCTCTCTCTCCTGTTCACTGAGCTGGCTGGAGGATAATCAGCTCTGAAAAGGGAACCATGTGGCTCCAGCACTGATGCCAAACCTTGATGAAAGGCAAAGTTTGTAAGACCAGAGCCAGCACAAAATAACGCAACCACCTCACTTGTGTCTGGCTCATGGAACAGCTTGTGTGTGCCCCAGAAACACCCCAAAAAGCAGCCTGGGTGCTTACAGGTGCTCCCCAAGGCTCAGTGGGTAAGCAGAATGCAATGGGTGGCAGGCAGGCAGGCAGATGGGGGGATGAAGAGTGCAAGAGATGATGGTTTTGGCACACTAACACGTCACAGGGACACTGACATTGGATTAGTGTCTCAACCCTTAGGCCAGTCAAGAGTGTACCCACTGATAACAGCCTCCAGACAGATGTCCTGAGAGGTGGAGAGGGCACAGCTGCTGGTAGCACTAAAATCAGCAGTATTTCTGCCCTAGGAGTGTCCCTAACACTTTTCATGACTCACTTCCAGGGCATGGCTCTGATTTTGTCGGATCAAATGGATGCGTGAGAAACTGCTCGGGCTTTGGGGATTGCCAGAAGGGGCTGGCGTCAGGCAGAGACCAGACACAGCAGGTGATGGGCTAAAAATGAGTTGTCTTCCTTCTTTTTATCCATCATAAACGTATGCCAGGGGGACCCTGATTTCCATAAAGGCACCTGGTGATGCCTCAGGGACTCACAGAAGTCTCTGCACTGAGATAAGTTTGGCACAACCTTCGGCACGAAAAGAGGGACAGCATTCCTTCTGAATACTGCAGTACACATTCAAGAGATCAGCTATGCTCATATTTCATATGGGTATCTTAATGCTGCTTTCTGAACCAGCCCAGTGAAATAATTTTAATTCTCCAGTTTATATGCAGCTCTTTCCATGGAAAAGGTGCTTACGCTATTAGAGCTTATTTCCATGTATTTTAACAGCTTCTACTGATGCTACTGTCACTTTCCAGAAAGAAGGTTGAAATGTTTTATCCATCCAAACAACAAAAGTGTAGGAATATGGAACTGTGTGCAGATTAGCTTGAAAAGATGCCAAGCCACCTGCCCCTCCTTTTCCTGCTTGCTGGTAGCAGACAGCAGGTAGCCAAAATTGGAGACTAAGCTGGCCAGGAATTGCTCTTCAAATTAAGAGCTTCCATCAGACTGACAGAGGATGGATTTTTAAGCAGAGGTAAAATGGCAAAATTACTCCCCATTACCTACTTTTCAGACTGATAGGTTTCAAGTTCTTTTGAAAAAAAAAAAAAACAAGTTTTTTTTAAATCTGCTCTTGCTGCGAGTACAGAGCTTTTCTGAAAATACTGGTCTTGATAACGCAGTGTCCCAAAATTCTGTCTTTAAAACAGAGACAACATTTCTCTTCTCTGCCCCTTGCTTGAGCTTACCTAGAGCTCTCCCCAAATACATCTGCATAAATTGCTGGTGTCATGGGATAATGATTTCACTGTGGTCCAATAACTGCTGGTAAGAGCAGCTACTTCTAATATCAACAGACAAGTGCTGTGTAAAATAAACCCGCATCTCCCAAGTGTCCATTTGGATTATTTTTCTTGGGCACCATGTGCATGCCCCGTTGTCTGTTTGCCATCCCTGCCAAGTGACAGCCACGCACCTGACCCTACCTGTCCCTGCTGGGACTGGCAGCCAGCTGACAGCCCCAGAAGCTGAACAGCCAGACGGTCAGGCAATGAAAGAGACGTCATCCACAGCCCAAAGTGACAGCTGAACTCCCGCACAGATTCCAGCAGTTTCACTCAGGCTTTAAATCACAAAAAGCTTCTGTCAGGAACTCCATGTGATTTCTGCCTTGCAGCCTGAGGACCAGGAAGCCCCAGGCTACTGACTCAGGGGAGGGAGCAGATGACAGTGCTATCTGGGGCAGGACATGGCTTGGGGAGAATGCCATCCCCATTCCTTATTTCTCATTTCCAATGGAGTTAGTGTGCGTGAAAGTTACTGGACTGTCATCCCAGGAGAACAGCTGCCTTCTAATTAATTATAATTAATCATCCAGGCATTACTTAATGTTTGCATAGTGCTTTGAAGTGCCAAAGCACAATATAGCAGGTAGATAATATTCATTCCAAGAAACAGGTACGGTCAAGCCAGGGTTGCCTGTGTGGCTTCCCACCAAAGAGACCACACCAACTCAGCTCACACAGGTGTACCCTGCCTTAGCTCCTCCAAGAAATCTGTGTGTACCCTGAACCCCTTGTGCACCCCTCCCAGGCCCATGGGGGAAGGAGAGGATGGATGAAAAGGGGTGAGGATAGGGCAGGGCAAAGGACACTTCCTTTCCCTCCTCAATTTGGCCATGTCTCCACCTGGAGTGTGGAGTAGCCTCTCTAGTGGCAAGAGGAGCAGCTTAGACTCCCCCTCAAACCCATTCTGGGATTTCCCAGTGAGTTAAGACAGACTGAAATGGGAGGAATGAGGCCTTTGTGCTTCCCCCTCCATCCCTTCTCTCGGCCCTCCAGACTGCAGCTCTCTAATTCCATCTGACTGCTCCCTCACTCCCTGACAGCAGCCAGGCTTGTGTCATCTTCCTGGACATTTGATTTTCCCAGTTTGCCTTACTCTGCTCTGGCTATGGACTGCCATTCATCTGCCAGAAAAAAGGGGCCCAATGCTGCCTGTAACTGGCATTCTCCCCATGGGGCACTGGGGGTGCTCCCTCCCCATGAGCATGGCTGTAAATCCTGGAGCTTAATTTTTCACTGCATGCATAGTGAACATTTCAAAGTACTTACAAATCCCCTCAAGCACCATCAAGTCAAACAAGTGACAGCAATGATCAGTGGCAGAATGACAGGCCAGTTCATACCATTTGTTCTTTTACAGGGGCACTTAAAAAGTCTCTGTTGTTCCCCTTTTACAGAACTGTAGCTGCATTTATTCAGAAACTACAAATCTACCCAGATATTTGGTTTTCTGGGAACCAGTGCTGGGTACCAAACTTCTGCTAGTACAACTAAATTACCATGGTATCAATCCCAGTAAGGGCTGATGTCATCAGAATAACAATAACAACAATCTGCATCCCATTCTGCTTTGATTGCCTCTTGTGTGCCTCTGCACTCCCTCCCCTTCCTTCACCCATCTCCTGTACCCAGGATGGTGCTGCAGCTCTGTCCAGCATCATTTCTGCTGCAGCCCCTCACAGTCCCCTAGAACCAGAATCTAGCCATTCAGGATAATTATATTACTGTGAGGGGAAAGGAAGTGAGATTACTTACTCTCTAAGCTGACACCCTAAAGAAAAAATAGTATTTTAATGGGTAGTGTGACCACCAGTTATTGCCCTTTTTTTAAAATGACTACTAGATGAAAGATTCAGATGATGAACCTTAGTCACTACTAGAAAAGCCAATGGTAATATTGCACTTTTTCCCTCACTGAACCCCCGCACAAACATTAACTGACACCCAAGCCAGCACATGGAACCTACCTCAGCAAACCCTTGCACTCCT
>NW_005054326.1:162734-166876 GCF_000277835.1 Geospiza fortis | reverse complement strand
CAGCTGGGGACATGAAGAATTCTGGACCCTTTGGGTGATGGTGTTTGCCCTGATGCTGTCCTTTAGCCCACCCATCCCATGGATCAGAGATGGGCTGTTTTCATCAAAGCATAAGAAACCAGGAGGGAAGAACACCACCCACCATGTGTGAGAGCAGCAGAAGTTGCTTGTGGTCAGGGCACCTAATGTACCTGCTGGGGACAGGGACTGTGGTACCTTTAAGGAACAAATGAAAATTCATTTCTCTGTCTCAGCTTCCGTGGCTGCCAGCGAGAAAAGTGGTTCTGCATCATTTACAAAAATGACAGATTTTTCACCTTATTGTTATTGTTTTAAAATATGGTTTTGTTTCCCTATCCTTTGCTGTTCCCTCCACCCTCTGCAAAGGATCCTGCCCTTTCCCAGCATGTCCACACAGACAGTAGTGAGCATAACTGAATAGGTGGAAATTTCCACAGGAGTTGTGGAAAGTGCTGCTGACAGAAGAGAAATGGCTCTGTCAGAGCCAGATCCTCCTGCCCCTTGTTCTTGCTCCAGTGCTTCCACTGAGAAGTCTCCTTCCTTGAATTTATGCTGAGAGCCAGATTGTCCTGGTTTCAGCTAGGGTAGAGTTAATTTCTTCTCAGTGGTTGTTAGAGTGCTGTGTTTTGAATTCATAATGAGAATGTTTTGGTTTTTTGCTAAGTGTTTATTCTAAGTCAAGGGCTTTTTTCCTTGTCTCATGCTCTGCCAGTGAGCAGCTGAACAAAGGAAAATGGAAGGGACCATAGCTTGGACAGGTGACCTGAACTGCCCAAAGAGACATTCTACACCACAGGACATCATGCCCACTACAGAAATGGGGGGGAGTTACCCAGAGGAGGGATCAGTCTGGGTTTGGGAAGAGAGGTCTGGCATGGGTCAGTGGGTGGTGAGCAACTGCATCTTGCATTGCTTGTTTTTCCCTTTTTATTATTATTTTTATCATCATCTTCATTTACCATTATTATTCCATCTTACTAAATTTTCAATTATTAAACTATTCTTATCTCAAACTGAAAGTTTTACTTTGATTCTCCTCCCCAATCCACCAGGGTGGAGGGATGAGAGTCTGTGTGGTGCTTAATTTCCAGCTGGGCTTGAACCACAGCACAGATGAACTGCTTGTGTGCCTCTGCTCTAACCCACAGGTCAGGAAAGGGAAGGAAAAATATCATGAAAAACAAGCTTCTTTTTAAAAAAATGTTATTTTCTCCTCTCAAAATAATGCCTAGAAAAATGTTTCAGTGCTGTACAGAGGCCCTTGGTGCTGTTTCAATGCTCTTTCATTTTCTGCTGGGTACAACAGTGTCAGCTGGTATCAGTTTTGGGAGCAGTTTCTATCATCCAAGCACCTATTAATGTGAACTTTGCTGAAACCATCTCTGCTCACAGGTGCCTCTGGGCAGACTTCATAATAATTTCCTGGCTTTGGGAAAAAGAGTGAAATGTTCTGTTTCATAACACTTCCTTCACCTTATAAGTACTTTCTCAATGCCCAGGTGATAATTAAGGAGTATCACTGTCAGCTAGAACTTACTGAAATCCTGGAAACTAAGACATGCTTCATCAGATGAAATTAATTTGCTATAGTTTCACTGACTAGCAGTACTGAAGAACATTCCCTGTCTCCAACCCAGCCTAGGCAAAAGCAATGGCAGACTGTCATCTGAAGGTATCTGCTGTATGGCCTTCTCTCTACAGGGTGGCCCTGTAACAAAGTTGTTTGGTGTCCATTCTGTCAGTCATTCCTTCCACCATGTAAGGCTCCATTAGCACTAACCATTCCTTCCCAAGAAGCTTTGCATCCCAGCATATAATAACTCCATTACCTGTTCCATCAGCCTCCTCCTTTAGTCACTGCTTGCAGGTCTAAAACAATTTCCATGGAGCTACATCTTCTCTTACCCCAGTACTCCTATGCTGAGTGGTTAAACTGGATATGGTGCCAGGGTTACTAATAATGGTTTGTTTTGTTAAATGGCTGCTCTGTTTTGCTTCTAAGCTGAATGCATTTCTATAAAGGCTGAAGCAGTTAGTACAGAAAATGGTAAATCTTCAAAAGCTTTGGGGTTCTGTTGGAAATAATGTGCTACATGAATTTTCCAAAAGAAGATTCAGTCTAGTGAAGGTCTGCAAAAAGGAGTTTAAAGCTCAGACCATCAATAAGTTTGGCAATCTATAGTTCTGAATTGAAGTTCTAGCAACATGCCCATCACACCAGCAGAAGTTATTTTTCATTTGAGATAACAATGGGGACGCACAAACATGAAGCTGTTCCAAAGCCAAGAGTATTTCCTGCAATGTTTTAAATCTGCACAGACTTCCCAACCTACTCCTGCTCCAGAGAAAGAGTCTCCATCCAGTTCACCATTGGAGTCTCAATCCACAAATTCACCAGCACTGGAGATGGGAAGCTTCCATTCAAGCAGCCCATTTCCCTTTCAGAAGCCTGTCAGCCATTCAGTACCTGTTCCATTATTCTCTGTTGAGCCTAGTTCTCAATACCACAAGCTATTGTGGCTCCTGTCACTTCCCTTGAATGACAAGCTAACAGCTCTCAGCTCCCACACTCAGTGCAAGATGCAGCCATCTCATTCAAGATTAAAAGAGAAACCAGAATGTCCTACCTGCAGCAATTCCCATCTTTCCATCCACAGACACAGACACAGCCGTGCTCACTGTCACCACTTTTGGCAGGCCACCCCCCTCTGTCAAGACACAAATACAGCAGGCTTGGTTAGCTCACCCCCAGAGAGGAATAAAATGCAGCAAAACCACCTTGCCCCCACATTTTCCCATCCAGGACAGTTTGTACATATTCCTCAACTCTGAAACATCCCAGAATTTTGAGGGCTGCATCTTTCAAGACACAAAAGCAGCCTAATGGGTTATGAGCAGATTTTACTTTTCTCTTCTTTATGGCTCATGATAAAAGTGGCATCCTCAACATAAAGGAAGTGTCCAAGGCTGGATGGAGGGGAGGATTTGAGCAACCTGATCTCAGGGAAGACATCCCTGCCCACAGCAAGGGGTGTGGAACCAAGTGACCTTTAAGGTCCCCTTCAGCCCAAAATGTTCCATGATTCTGTGATAAAATGGACAGGATTGGCCTCTGCCATTGATTTTGGGCATGTAGAGTTTCTCTTAGGCCAGAGAGCTGCTCTGCTCAATGCACCATCTAAACCCTGCAGACAGAGGAGAAGCAGGACAGGTAATTCTGACACCACCTGCACACCAAAGGCCAGGCTTATATCTAACCCTTACCCAAGCCAGGCTAGCACTACAAACTGCAGACAGCAGCTCCCAGAGCACACTCCATTTTAGAAACAAAGCCTTCTGGGACTTTGTTGCCTAAACTCTCTTATGCCCCAGGGTCTCCCAATTATCCTTGAGCTGCTGCTTTAAGCATCCTGTAGGTCCTGTGACACATCTGCCAGCCCTGTGCAGATCTCTGAGCTCCCATGGGGCATTTAAAATCACATGGCTCGCTAGGCTCAAGCAACTGAACTCCACCTCTCCTTGTCAGGGCAGTTGTTCCAGCCTGCAATTTTCCATGTGGCAGATTCCATTTATATATATTTTTTAAAGTGATTAGATTAGCTTCAGCTGGGGCACCTCTTTGGGAACTGCCAGGGGACAGTTTGAAGGCCAGTCTGATCGATGTAGTCCGCACCTGGTTCCCTCCTTGCATGCTTTGTGCAAATCTCTTCCTTAGACAGATGGGTCAGGGATTCTTTCCTTCCCCACAACTCCAGCATTTGTTACTGCTTTCCATGTCTGCCTTCATCATTATAGGTGTGTACAGAGCACAATTCAGTGCCCACCACAGTTTACCCTACTAGGCTCTCACTATTTTGTTTTTTGATTAAAGCCAGATTAACCTGCTCAAGTGTGTCAAAAGCAGTAAAACCTTTGAGAAGCAAACACTCAGCTCACACACCTTGAGCATGATCCTGCCTTTATGGTTCTCCTGGGTTGGCTATATGATGCTTGTATCCCCAGTTGTCTGTTCTGTATATGCTGGATAACAGGTTCAGCACCTTTCAGACTGGTTCCAAGGGTGAAGGGGGGAGAGAAGAAGAATGGAGTTTGGGAGACTGCACTTGCTCCCCCACATTCCT
>NW_005054326.1:160029-162637 GCF_000277835.1 Geospiza fortis | reverse complement strand
TGTTTAAACCTGCTCTGGACTGAACACCCAGAACACCACCGGCAGCTCCCACCTGTGGCCCACTGGGCCGGGCCTGGGCTGTGGCATTTCCAGCACTGGAGGGACTGATCAGAGACTGATAAGAGACTGAGTGAGCTGAGCTACAGCCCACCAAGGGACTTCCTGAGTTTGTCATCTCTGTGGAGCAGCAAGAGGTTTTATTGTTTAATATTGTCCATTTTTTTGTGTGTGCTGTTGAATGCTTTGCCTGTTAAATTAAAATTTGCCTGTTTTTTCCACTTTTCTCCAAGGAAATATTTTTTCTGGAACCAGTTGGGGGAGGGGCCATTTGAATTTTCTTTCTAGAGGAGCCCCTTTAGAGGTTTTCTCCCAAATTTGCCCTAAACCAGACAATGGTGAACCTCAAATGTCTTGTTCAAGGATGGGACTAAGAAGCAAAATACACTGAGGGTCTCTAGGAAAAAAAATCCCACCCAACACATGAAAAATCTGGGTTGCAAGAACAGTGCTACTTGACATGCAGAGGCTTCTCTGCTGTCCTTTTATTCCTGAGACTTCTGGACACTGGAAGGAGGTGCTGTGCATAAATGATTCTGATGACCTGCAGTCATTTCCTGCTGGTTTCCTCCCCAACAGAGAGCTGTTGGGGGTTTTCCTTCTTAGGTGATTAGAAGCCCATCTGCCACGAAAACCTCCTGTCACAGCAGGGGACTTGTGGAAAACATGAAAAGGGGACTTCAGCATCTGATTTAATAAGAAACTGGGTGGCCTATTTTGGCTAAAATGTGGGACAGCCCTGCTTCATCAGATGTCAAGGAAAGGCCTGGACTCTGCTTTATAGTAAACCACTGTCTCAGAAGCACTGGGAATTATTTCCTGGCCCTTCCCAGGCAGTCTCTCTGAGCCCAGCTGCACATCCCTAAAGACTAATAATCTCCTTTACAATTTAGGGCACAAGGTCTTCAGGGCCAAGTGCTACTTCTTACAAGGTGCCTGCAGGTTTCCAGGTGAGTGGGGTTCTGGACTTGATTTAAGCTTCTGACCCATGGCCATGTGAAACAAAAAAAACAGTGCCAGCTACTTATCTTCAGTCTTTATCCAAAACCAGCTGTGACTTCCAAGAAAGCCACAGCAAGCCACAACCCCAGTGTTGAGCCAGCAGTGACTACTGTGGCCTGGGTAATGGCTGCCCTAGGAAGTCCCATGGGATGTCACTGCCTGGTTTTCCAACCCACACTCTATTCCAAAGAGAAGATGCCATGGCTTGCAGAGGAGTGAAAGGGCCCTCCTGCCATCTCTCCCCCTCTCTCCACACTTGCTTTTTAAGTGAGATGTAAGGGTGTTGGAGAGAAAGAGGCTTTTGTAGGTTTTGAGTATTTTCTCTTTCCATTCCTTTCCCTATACATCCTGGTTCATCTCTTGCCTCCCAGGCTGGTTTCTTCTCTTTGCTACTTGCTTTCCCACCCACCAGACTCCCACCACTGTGCCACAAAAAGCTTTAACAGCTACAGTGCTGAGCTCTGTGACAGAGATGGAGAGCTGGGGGCCAGGGAGGAGCACAAAGGGGCTCTTTGCCTTGTGTGGAGGAGTCTCACATGAATATTTTGTTTTGCTTGTTTGTTTTTAGGCTGTTTTGCTCTCTTCCAGCCTTTGAGAAGGTCCTGGCTGGCCCTGCATACTCACAGGAATATACAGGAACCAACACCTTAAGGAACAGATATTGAAAAGCCACTCCTTGTTTTCCTCTAGTGTTTGAACTTTGCTGTGTGGGACACCAATGCTGTGGAAAAGCCTTCCTCTCCACCCTTTTCCTCCATCTTCCATAACAAACCCATCCTTTCCTGTCATGGAAAGTGGTGATGGAAAAAATGACATCCTCTGAACTTAGACTTCCTGACTGTTTGCTGGTCCCTCACCAGTGCCAGCTGTTACTGTCACCTAGCAGAGCTGATGTTGTTCCCTCCCAAATCTGGCCACATCTCTGTGTCTCATTCCTTCTGCAATACCTCTCCTGTTCTCATGTTTCATGTGTATTCCAGCCCCACAAGTACCTTGTGTTCCCCCAGCTCCCTCCTCTCTACACCTTTCCATCTACCCAAGCCCTGCATTTCCATTTCCATCCTTCTCCTCCTCTGTAGCTCTGCACTGCTCATTCCTGACTGCCTTCCCCACACCTTGTAGCTTCATCTTTCAGCGTCTTGGCCACGAGCTCTGTGCCCCTCACTGGTGCGAAGGTAACACCAAGAGGGCAGGTCCCAGCACTTCCCACCAGGCGGGAGGCAGCGATGGGATGGGCGCCGTGTGGGATGCAAGGTGCGAAAAGCTTTTTTTCTCTTTCGCTCTGCTCTGTGTTTAAATTGGGATTACCTGAATCATCCTCTGAGACAATGCTGTAGATGAAGCTGCCGGGGGGATGCTCGGCCGCCCTGCGGTACCACAGAGGGAAGTGGTCCATAGTGAAGATGCTTTCCTTGTCCTTCTGTGTCAGGAATTTCCTGCCGGGAGAGAACACGTTGCTCACGGAGCCCTCCTCAGGGCAACGCAGCGGGACACCTGCGGCCGGGCGCATCGCCCGCACCTCTCCACCCGGGGTTTTTCCACGGGCGAG
>NW_005054326.1:152981-159931 GCF_000277835.1 Geospiza fortis | reverse complement strand
CTGAGGGCCGGGGCCGTGAGCTCTGAGGGCCGGGCAGGGCCGGAGGGAAGCGGGCAGCACGGAAGGGTTACCGGGAACGGCACCCCGCGAGCAGCGCCGCAGTGCGGGGCCAGCAGGTGGGCGAGGGAAGCACAGGTGCTTGTGGCCATTAGTTACCGCAGGGGATGGGGAACAGGCGAGGAAAGGGGATTAGGCAGTCTCCTACAAAAACAAACCACGCACCCCAAACATTAGGTTATGGAACTGTGTGTAAATCCTCATGTCTCCAGGAGATGCTCACAGAAAGACCTCATAGCAACCTTCCAGTATCTGAAGGGGGGCTACTGGGAAGCTGGAGAGTGACTCTGTTAGGAACTGCAGTGATAGGGCAAGGAGAAATGGGTACAGACTGAAAGAGGGGAAATTTAGGTAAGATAGCCAGAACAGGTTGCTAAAGGAGGTTGTGGATGCCCCAGCAGTGTTCAAGGCCAGGTTGGATAATGCCTTAAGCAACTTAAGTCTATGGGAGGTGTACCTCCCATGGCAGAGTGGGTTGGGAACAGATAATCTTAAAGGTCCATTCCAATCCCTTAACAAATTCTATGATTCTGTGGTTCCCAGAGAGGCAGGAACAGAAGTGCTTGAGCAAAGAGATGCTTCTGAAGGCAAGAGGATGTGTCCTGGGAGCATGACAAAACAGGCAGTGGGTGCTCAGGCGAGACCTCATGAAAATTAGGTCATTTGTTTCCCTGGAGGTTCATACAGCTCGCCTGGCAAATCCCTTTGTTTTCAGACTCTTGTTTTGCTGTATATTTTGACATAATAATTCATCATTTACGATTCCTTCCTTTCAGGGGATTCCAGAAGCTCCTCCTGTGAGATATGTGGGGTCTGCCACTGCAGTGTGGTGACTGTGACTGTTTGAAGCACTGAACGCTGCTCCTGATGAGCAGTGGGAATCATCACATTAACCTCCTGCAGCACACAGCATTTCTCCCTTGTTGCCAGAGACTGACTACTCTGAGTTGTTCAGACTGCTTCAAACACATGAAGGATGTCACCTTTCAGGCACAGCAGAGCTGGAGGGTGGGACTCATGTTTGGGGAACTTGGGGACAGTGAAACAGCTGCTGAGAAGCTAATGACCACCACCCACATGGCCCCTTTCTGTTCCATCTGCTGGTGTGCCTCTGTGACCTGTCCTTTCCTACAGCAGCATGCATATCCAAAATGCAACAGAATGCAAACTACCCTTTCCGTGTCAAAACCCTTCAGTGCACACATCCTTCTGCCTTGAGGGAGAGGACAAGGGAGTGAATGGGATGTGACAGATGTCAGTCACATCGCTTAACGCCTCACTGCAAGGCACTGGGATGCTGCTGCCATGTGGGCAGCGTGAGAGGCAGACCAGCATAAATCTGGGAGAGGAATTGAGACAAAGATCAAACACAGCCAAGCTGGAATGTTGTTGGGGCACTGGAGTGCAGAGCCTTTGCACTGCAAAATGGTCCTGGGGATATGGAGTAACTGTAGGCATTTTCTGTGTCAGCTGACTGAAGTCAGGGAATGGTTGAAAGGTTTCATTCAAATGAATGCACTTTGGGAGAGTATTTTAAGAAAAACTCAAAAGGACCAGAGGAAGACAAAGGCCCCCTACTCTGATTCTGTGAATCAGCATTAATGCCATTAAGGTGTTGCTCCTTTCCATTCTGTCTCCCCAAAAGCATTTCTAAGGCTGGTGGTGATTTCATGCTGGCCCTTCAGAGACACTGACAGAAACCCTGTAATGCAGCTTAGGGACTTACTTGTTGGAAATCTTCTCAGAGCCCACATACAGGGCACTCCTCATGAGCCCAGCCCGAGTGCCCAGAAACGCCATCTCAATGCCTGCCTCAGTATCCCTGTGGAACAGAAATACACAAGCAGAAGCAAACAGTTCTCATCAGAACAGCAATGATCCAGGGTGAGGGCCTTTCAATTTGAAGCCACATCTGGAGACCTGGTCCCAACTTCATTTGCAATATAACCCTTTACACCAGGAGAGATAGTGGCTCCTCCCTGCTCATGGCAACAGGGGACAACTGGCTGACAACTGGCAGGTTTAAGACTTGTGCTCAGATTTAAACCTTTGAAGTGTGCATATTTAATTCTCTTTTAAGCAGGCCATAAGCTCCTCTGCCCCTGCTAGCTCTGCTCCAGGCTCCTCTCATGAGGCTGAAGTGCAGGAAAGGAACTGCAGAAGGAGAATGGCTGGATCAGCGATGCAGAGAGTGGCCAAGGTAGCAGGATGTGACTAAAGAGGGTGTGTTGGTGTAGCTATTTAAAAGCTGTGCTGATAATTATGTGTCCTAGCAGGATTGTCACTGGCTCAGCTTCTCCTTGTGTAGGGATGCAAGGAACTGGGACAGGAGCCCAGTGACCATGTGTATCAGTAAGCAGCACGTTGTCTGCTGAAAGAAGATCTGTGTGACATGATACAAGACACCACAAGCAACAGGTGCCTCACTGGAAATAACAAAATACAAAGTTGTTTAATGAAACGAGTCTGTCCACTATCTTCCTGAGGTTCAATCTGGAGGTACCACCAATAGAGACAATACCAATCTCTCTTTTCTCCACTAGAAAAACCCTCACCACACTAAAGACTCTCCCAAGGAGGCCCAGCTTACTGGCGTTGACTCCTGAGAGACACTTTCCAAGCTATTTCTAAAGCTATTGAGCTATTTCTATCAGCTTTTTAAGCTATTTCTACAGTTTCTTGTGTGCTGTGCAGAAGTTTGTGACTATTTCAGGCACTGCATAAACCCACAGCAGTGTTCTATCCATATTTAGGTCTCCTACACTTACAAGGACATGTTGAGGGCCAGTGTTGTCCAGTAGGCCTCCATGGGGGCAGTGACCACTGCATCAAACAGCACTTCCTGGACCAACTCCTCATCACCTAAGGAGAAAAAAGAACAACAAAAATCAGGAGAGAAAGACATGTTTTTCCCTAGATGTTTTAGGGAGTCCCTTGGTAAGGAGCATCTGCCTGTCCAGGACAGTGGATCAATGTGGCACAAAAAAGAGGCCTCTCATTACAGGGCAGAGAAGAGGTCCTAACACCCTGGGTGGTGGAAAACACAGGAGCAGATGTTACAGCCAAGATCACAGAATTACAGAACAATGAGGTTGGAAAATACCTCTGATATCATCAAGTCCAACCTATGACCCAACACCACCAGCTTAACCAAACCACGGCACTGAGTGCCATGTCCAGTCTTTCCGTAAACCCCTCCAGGGATGGTGACTCCCCCCCCTCCCTGGGCAGCTGTTGCAAAAACTGATCACCCTTTCCGTGCATAATTTCTTTCTAATGTCTATAATCATCAGACCAGTTCCCCTGCCAACTCTGAGGAAGTGTGGTGCCCAAACAAGTGTGGGCAAGTGAGAGGCTTGCAAATGAAGTTATTGATTAGACTGTCACTGGACTCCTTCATTGAGCAGGCTGTCCGCAGCCTTTGCCTCAAATCCCTGCCTTGACCTTTCCTCTGGGCATCCTGTAGAGAGGATACCAGCCAACACCTTCCAGTCATGTAGCTTCCCTCAAAACCACTAGAGACTTTCCAATGGTCTCTACTCTGTCCCTTTGCTCACTTGCTTCTCTGTTCGCCCTCCTTCCTTCCTGTGAGTCACAAAACATTTTCCTGTCCTGGTTTTCACCAGATGCTCAAGACAGTCCAGGCTACCAGTCTAATCCACTTTGCACTGGAGCTAAGAAGTGATTAGGAAAGTTCAAGGTATTGTCATGTGCTAAATGACATGCCCCAGAACCCCATTTATTTGACCTGCTTTGTTTCTGTATTGCCCTACTTGCATTAATCTGTGAGAACATGGTGACCATCATGTCCCAGAAATGCCCCTTTCAGTGCTGCTCTAGGTGGAGCCACTCCACCATTTCAGTTTCTGGCACTGAAACTTTCTGTGTTGATGTTCCAGGTGTCCTTTAATGTTTTAGCTCAAGTTCTCCCAAATTTCTTTGCCACAGATTTCAGGATCCTTCTCTCCATAGCTGTTATTCAAGCTTCAAAATCAGACCCCACCATGAGACCTTTCCCTCTTGAGGCCCCCCCATGTCTAGGATTCATGTGTTCAAATCATATTTGTTTTTTCTCCACAACACTTCTAAGCCTGCATATTTCTCCAAGTCAGCTCTCCTGAAACTTTTCTCCTTCCTGGCCTCTTCAAAGCATACATCTCCTCTTTCCAGCCTACTCCAAGGACAGCCAGGAGGGCTCTGCTCACATTGTGCAAGAGAGGAAGGATTACTGGATCACAGTTGATTTTGCTTTTAAGAGATTCCCATCCTTGTGCCAAAGGTTTGTGCCTCTGAGGTGCAGCCTTACATACAAAAGCTTGTACTTGGCAGAGCTAAGGGGGCTGAAGGACATCCTAAAACCAAACTGCTGTAAGGAATTCCCGTGCACAGCAGGCCATCTCTGCCCCCACAGAGATCCCACTCTTCAGTGGTGCTGTATCAGCTGCAGGAGAATGGGACCTGGTGCAAGGGATGAGCAGCAGGGGGAGCAGGAAAGATAATAATCCTGTAACCATTTTTTTCTCTTGGATCAGTTACCTGTTGTGCTTGGAAAACAAAATTAATAATCCTTGTTCTGGAAAAAACCCATCTCTCCAGAGGGCACCGTGAGCCCTTGGAGCATGATGCCTGGTGTTTCTGAGAAACTGAGTTGTCTCAGCACTTTTCCTGGCTCCTCCTGCCATTGTCCCCTCTAGGCCACTCAGTCTGTCTTAAACCTGGTGTGCACTGCTCCATTCAAGCCTTCCACTTTCCAGTATTTCTTGTGCTGAGACCTCCAATAAGGCTGAGTTATGTGTCAGCTTTGAAATGGAAAAAAATCCTCTGATGGAGACAAGGGGGTGGATCCTCAGCTCATTCCCACTTGTGAATTAATCTGGGCTTGAGTTCAGTCCTGCCTGTGTAAGCAAGTGCCACAGGGGCTCAGTCTGAGACCAATCAGTTTGTCACAGTCCCCTCTCCCTTGTGATGGGTACAGGAAGCCCCCAGCAGGGCACTTTCAGTGCCTGGGACTCACATTCCAGGTCAGGCTCCTCTCCAGTGAGGAAACGGATCACAGCCTCCAGCTGGCTGAGCTTCCGGTGGTCGGGATCAATGTCGGTGATGCAGTAAATCCTGGTGAGAAGGGGAGAACAAATCCAAAAGGGCAAAGAGAAACCATAGTCAAACAAAGGCTCCTGGATGATAATAACTGTGAAAAGAAAGTCAGCAAGAAACCTTGGTCTGCAAAGTCTTTACTTTTACATTGCTGCATGTTGTGCCCACACTAAATCTAACAGTGTGGCTGTAAGTCAAACGCTGCCACTAAACCAAACACCAATTAACCTGACTGCTGTGCTCAGCAGGGTTGCTGTGCTCTCCAGCATCAGCTCACAACAAAACTGAGCTGTTCCAAATCCTGCCAGCAGTTTCCTGTGTTATGTTGTGTAAGATGTGTACATGTACCTGTGTAGACAATAACAGTGTGATGGAGAGACCTGAAAAGCAGAGGGTCATGTGCAACATGAGACCAGACTAGGAGCAGAAAAAATAAGAGACAGAGGAACAAAGTGTGCAACGAGGAATGATCTTTCAGTGAGATACGGTGACAACAAAAGCTGTCCCATGGGGACAGAACTGCAGGAGCCTCAGGACACAGTTTTGGGAGGAGAGAAAGAATGTATTAGAAATGCTCTGTGCTATAAAAGAAACCAGTCTTCTAATCCTGCTTCCAATTTTGACTGCTCCATTGTCAGGACAAGGGAGAGGAAGGGGTTATAAGAGAGTATTAAAACTCATAAAGGGGCTGAAAGGAGTGATTTATGAGAAAAGTCTAAGAGAAATGAATATGTAAAGTGTGGTAAGCTGACACCTGAAGTCAGGAGTAGAAGAAGGAGAAGTCGCTGTTTGTGTCTCAAATGTGCTGCTTGTGAAACTTGACAGCGTAATGAGAGGTGAGAAGGGGTGCAGGGCTGCTTGAATATAGTTATTTTGGCTTTGATACAGCCTGGGTTCATGTGACTGAGTGGGACTGAATGTTGGGTTCATGAAAACCCCAAACCTCACAGCAATAAATGGAAAGTGCCGTGCTTCACCCTGTTTCATATCCAAACCAAGCAAAACTGTAAGTTCTGCTTGCTATTGAAATGTGGGTCATAAATCACCTCCGTGTTCACTAGAAGTTAGGTCTAGGCACAGTTCAGAAGGATGCCAACCAAAAATAAACTAGGATTTAAAAAAGCATTTCAATCTCTCACCAAGCTTGCAACAAAATTGCCTAAAAGGTCTCACATAGTGTAGGTTTTGTAAGACAATTGCGAGCAATGTGAGGAGGAACAAAGTAAGTGTGAGCACAGCAGACTGAGGATAAATCTCAGCTGTTTCTTAGGAGAGGAATGTGCCAGGTCTTGGTGGGATCTCCCAAAGGAAGAGGGGAAAGTCAATTGCCTGGAGACAATCAGGTCTTTGCAGGTACAGCACCCGAACACCACTTTTTCCCTAGGCCACAGAGGGTGGTGAACTCAAACCAGATTGCTGGGAACTTTGCCCAAACATCATGACAAAGTCCTGTATCACTGACAGGATTTCTTCCACTTACCATTCATTTGCTAAAGACAGGTCTGGCTGGAGCAGGTCATGCAAACCTGAAACCAGAGAGTACGTGGAGTATTCAGTGAGGAAGCAGACAGACACATAGAGGCTCTGAAGGAGAACTGGTGACATTCAGAGTAGCTCCCCTGTCCCTTTCAGATTAACCTACCCTCTTCCACTGAAGTGTTCCCCAGCAGGATGTACTCCCCGTGGCCCCTGGACAGCACAACACCCAGGCTGCAGGCAAGAGGGAAAACAGAGGGCTTGTCAGCAAGGAGAGGTGTCATTGCCTGCAGTTACAACCCTTAATGACATTAACTCCCTCC
>NW_005054326.1:148484-152946 GCF_000277835.1 Geospiza fortis | reverse complement strand
CCCATTTCAGCACAGGGGGCTAAGGAACCTGTCTGCAGAGTTATGAGGCATTGCTGGTGACAATTTTTTTTGGCCAACACTGTAGGTTCAGGTCAATGATAACATTTCTCAAATCTCTGCCAGTTTCAAACCACTTCAGCGGGAGGGGGGGAAAAACCAACACCCACCTCCCTCTCCTCCCCCTCACAATTTCCTTCATTTGTTATCTGTTGTTTTATAATTTTCAGTGTATAACAATGTTGAGGTTTTTTTAAAGCCATACACCAGTACCATATACCATATTCAGTGGAAATGAAAATTTAAGCTGTCTCATTTCTCTGAAACAAAACAACATGCTTTACCTAAGGTATAGCTGTCAGACTCTGAATTTCAGGTAAATCATAATATTCCTTTTGAATTGACCCCAAATAATATTTTAATGGCAACAGGAACAAAGAAGTCATTTATTCCTACTGCTCTACTCATGACTTGCAGCAATATTTATGAAGAGAAGGGACTGATCTGCTGTCCCTGATCAGACTTCTGGTACACTCTATTGGTGCCACAAGTCCTTGCTCACCTGAAGGGTGTGCCACTGATGTCCGTGAAGAAATAATCGTTGGTGAGGAAGAGAACTCGTTTCTGAAATAAGAGAATGAATGAATAAGAGAGACCCTCTGACAGAGCAAGGGCATAGTGGGATGGGGGCCTGGGATAATGCTCCCAGGGCTGAGCAAAACCAACACCTCACACCCTGCTAGGGCTGGAGGCTGGCATGAATGTGCAGTATTCAGCATATCCAGCACCTTGAGACTTTTAGGATCCAGGCAGCCACTCTATCTTTCCAACAAGGGCTGCAGATAAACCTTTCTTTGTTCTAGGGCTCCTGCACCGGCTGCAGGAAGGGCTGGGAGGAAGCTGCCCTCCCTTTCGCCCCCTCCAAGCACATGTGCTGGGGCCCTGCTGCTCTTCTGCTAGACACAGCAACCCTGACAGCTTTGCACATCATCATCATCATCATCATCATCTCCAGCAGGAGGGGGGCTCAGGGGCAGATAGGGAGGAGTGGAGTTGAAGTAGAGGCAGAATGGCAAACCTATCCTCTGCGTGGGTGGGCAGCCAGGGCCAAGTCTCCCCACTCCTGTGGGAAATGCTGATATTCCTGACATTTGCTTTCACACCAAAGTGGGACAAAACATTAGCATATTCCAATTTCGTTTAAAAAAATCAGTTTAAAAAAAATTTACATTTTCAATTTGGAAAAAAAGTGCTGTTTCAAATCCAAGCCATTTTGATTCGCACGCAAATATTTTTTTCAGACTGACATTTCAACTGAAGACATTTCAGATTATTGAAAGCTGCCTCAGAACTTCATCTGTTTGCCAGACTGGCCTTTTCCTGTAGGAAAGTGTTGATTTCAGTGGAACGCTTTTCCAAAGGAGAAAAGTTTCTGGAAAGTTTCTATCCAAGCCTTATACCAGTATATGAACCCTAATATGTTTAAAATCCTAGACCCAGTCTGAGAACGAGGTGAGAGGATGTGTGTGGGAGACAGGGGAGGGAACACAGAAAACTCAGTGTTCCCCAGGGAAAGTCATGCCTGCTCTAACCTGCTCGAGCTGAGCAGCCCTGGAAGTGGAGTGAGGAGTGAGGCACCAAGGGCTCCAGCTCCACAGTGTGCACCAAGCTTGTGCTCACTGTGCTGACAGGGATGGGGGATATCATTAGGTGTGATGGGTATTCAGGATATTGGTAGGTGAGGAGGTGGCAGGTGGCTTAACCCCTTTCCTCCCTCTCTCTCCATGCATTGCAACTGTACTGCTGAACAGGGTCTTCTGCTGGGCCAAGACCACACAGAATCACTGAGGCTGGAAAAGACCTCTGAGATCACCAAGCCCATCCTTTGAACTATCACCACCTTGTCAAACAGACCATAGCACTAAGTGCCACATCCAGGCCCTTCTTGAACACCTCCAGGGATGGTGACTCCACCGCCTCCCTGGGCGGTCCATTCCAATTTTTACATAACCCTTTCCATGAAGTTATTTCTCTTAATGTGCAAGATCTTCAAAAAGGGCTGTGATACCCCCAAAGAATATCACTTGGTGGTGTTTTGGTAGCTGTGGGTGGTATGAAAAGTGTTAACCCTCCCTTTTTTGCCTGTCTGATCTGATGATGGAGGCAGGGAGGCATGGAAAAGACCTGGTCACTACCCTGAGACCCTTTCCTTTAGCAGGCCTTGTTCTGCTCCTCCTTTTTTCCCCTGACCTGCCCCTGTTCTGGTGAGTGCTCAGGCAGCCCCAAGACAGCTGGAGGTACCAGCCCTTATCCATGGCATGGAAAAGCAGTAGAGCCACCCCTGAGCCAAGCAGGGGTGAGGATGATCAGGAAGAACTTTGCTGCATAGCAGGGCTCAAGGGAGGAGAACATGGGCATGCTGGCACAGGGACAGGATGGCTGACTGCCATCCCCTGCCGTCTGGGAACACACAGATTTCCAGACTGGATGCTGTGCTAGGCATCCAGGCCTGGCTGTTGCCATTACCAGAGGTTTGCCACAACTTCCACCCGTGTCCTCTCTCTTCTGCTTTCACAGTCACAGCCCTTCTGTACTCAAGCTGCAAGAGAAGGCATTTCTGCCCCTAGAACTCCCTAACAACTGCCTCCTGTATTTGCTCCTTGCTTTTTCCTCTCTATCTCACTCTGTTCTTGATACCCTCCTGAAATCTATGTGGGGTATTGACATTTACGTGGCTGACAGAATCATTTCTATCCCCTTCACCCAGGTCTTCTCTCCACAGTCTGGGTGCCTCATTCTATTTGTTTCAAGGCTCTGTCAGCACTTTCTTTGTTTCAGTGCTGCTCTGCCTCATCAGCTAGCGGAGTACAAGTGGGAATTACTAAGCTTCACTGCTGGTTTCCACTCCATGTGTATTCTGATAATAGTAAAATTGTCACAGCCTCAGTCCTCTGTTGTGCTTCAAAAGGTTTCGGATCTGCAGTATGGAACAAATAATATCTCTTTACCAAGGCTACTTTTTGTTATCTTCTTTTTCCCCTGGTTAGGGGAGAGAAAGGATGTCTCTAAAATATTGAACTAAAAGATATCACTGGATGACTCAGAAGAAGTGTTATTGAGGGTGCACAAAGGGGTTAAACTAGAAAAAGAACCAATCTAGACCTACAAAGAATAGATCTTACTCTAAAACCTTGATTATTTTTCTGATGGAATAACTAAGATAATGGATGAAAGAAATAAAGGTCATTCAATATATTTGAGTTTATATAAAGTATTTGAAACAGCTTCTCATGAACTTTTATTCCAAAAAATCAGTTAAAGTGGGCTTAAATAAGATATAGAGGGAGAACCAACTGCAGAACTGTAAACAGAAAGAAACAGTAAACAACAGGCCATGGAGGGAAGCAAATCTAATGGGAGGAACAGACTCTGCCTTAGCAGCCCTTCTGTACAGGGATCTATCTGTAAGACAAAACAGAACATTTCTCTGCATACTGAAAAAAGTGTCTCAACAGTCCTTAAAATTAGAAAGGTTGGATGGAAAGGAGAAGTGGGTTTCATGTGGAAAAATGGCAACTGGAAAAAATAGCTAAGAAACACAGAATTGAGGGCGGCAGTTCCAGTGCAGTTGTGGGAGGGAGAAAAAAATTGAAGGGACAGCAGAAAGGAGATTGGGGGCTCCCTGTTCAGAAATATCCTACTGCAGAGAATAGCTGCTCTGTGCAGAGCAACAGGGAAACAGTCTCATAATTCAGTGAAGCTGTGGTACTTGAGCACCAGAAATGACAGCAGAGTCAACAGGAACAATCATAATAGCTGAAAAGTGTCAAATATTTCGAATGCAGATGTTAGCAATGCTCAGGAGAAGAAAAGCAAAGCCATCAACAGGTCCATGGGAATTACAAACACCAGGGATAGAGAGAAAAAAAAAAGTAGTGACAAGATCTAGCAGGACAACCATTCAGAGGAAACAGAGGGGTGTCTTCATTAGGAAATGGCCCCATTTCAGCAGTGGCTGTGAGCATTTGGTTTCTTGGAATTAATGCTGACTGTGGCTTAGCATGGGAACAGTTCAGCAAGCCACTGAAAAAAAAAATGCTCTCTATAAAGGACGGAAAATTTTCCTGAAATATAGAAGACTTCTGGGCAGTGTAACTTGCAGGACTCTGGAATACTTCCTAACAGGAAATGATGAAAGCCAAAATCTTCGAGAGAGTTAAATAAATGCAAATGAAAAAGTACCAGTGAACATAAATGTACGAGATAATTTTGCACTGATTCCAAAGGAAGATCTATAACCCTGCCCTAGAGCTGGTAGGGAGCATTCAAAAGTCTCCATTTCACTAGGACTTTTCATAAAACATCTGCAAATATTTGCATAGAAATTTAATCCTGGACCTGGATAAAGGGAATCACATTCTGACGAAGTGAGGGACAAAGTTTTCATGAGTGGTTTTGGGTAGGG
>NW_005054326.1:119500-148386 GCF_000277835.1 Geospiza fortis | reverse complement strand
CAAAACAGTCTCCAAATCTCCTTCTGCCTAAGTCAGTTCAGCATGGTCTTCCCCTATTCTAACTCTTGAAGATGTCTGATTCATTTCACAGCCCTATAAACAATGACCAACATGCTTTTTGGCTTTGCCTGGACAAAGCAGGGAGCTGACAGATGTTCCCAGTACCTTTCTGAGAGCAGAATGTTGGTAGGTGTAACAAGCACTTCTAATGATGTTCCCTTGTATGTCTTTAGCACATGGGTTATATATGTGGTGAAACAATGAAATCCTCACACTCAGGAATGCTGAATGTTGAAAACCACATCCCTTGTGGTTTTTCAGCATCCACTTCCCATCCACTCCCCTGGGTGACCTGAACAGAAGGATAATTTCTTACCCCTTTGTCCACAGGGACCTTCACATCCATGGAGAGGTAGCCTGTTTCCCCATTGATCATAGCACTTCTCAGCTGCAGAGGTGAACAAATTTGCTGTTAGTGTCTCCAAGCAGGACCCAGCAGGCAACCACTTGTAATTAACACACAGGGGCTGGCAGAAAGAATCACAATTGGCTCCCCTCCCCAGCTCTGTCTTGCTTCTTTTAAACAGAAATCCTGTTTGCAGTGATCAGAATCCTTGGACAGTCAAGCTGATAAGTGATACAGAATAGTAATAGTTTATCCTGAAAGATTCTTGATATGTCTTTGAGCAAAAATAAAAGATCTGGAATCTATGAAATTGCCAGTCCCAGTTACAGACTTCACTGTTTGGCAGCCAGAAATTCATTAGCACAGTGCTTTGAGAGCCTGGAAGAGGAGAAAACTGAGAAACTCACTAACTCCCTCACTCCCTCAGACTGAATCCAAAGATCTTTGACATTTTTAAAACTGATTTATAAATTATAGGCTGTATTCAGCACCACTTCTGAGGGGCAGCAAGGCAGCTGTTTAGCACAGTAAAGCAAGACTATATGAGAGCAGGGTAGGCAGTGAGAAGACCACTTTACTCAACCCAGGTTCCAAAGGTAAAATGTAATTTTCACAGTGACTCCCAGCCCCTTGCAAGAAAGATCCAGGAAATTTTTCCACAAGTACAGTGGCTTTGACTTCAGGTCCAGCCTGCCACAGCATATCAAGTCTATTGCTTCAGGCTGGATAGAAAAAAAATAGGTGGGAAGTAGCTTACTCATTCACAAATTGTTTCCTTACTTCCAGAAACAGGCCTCCATTCAGGTGCTAGCCAGTCTCAACTGCACTGGCTTTACAAGACCACAGTTTTGTTTATTATGGCTGTTTGATGTGGGTTATTTACAGACCTAGAATATGAAGCTCATGTTTCCCAAGGCCCACATCTTGGAAATGAAAACACTGACTGGTACTATTACTCCTTTTTGGCTAAGAGTGTTTGACTTTCTTCCAGAGCCTCAGCATAATCTCTGTTCTGGTCTGACAGCCTGCAGGACTTGCTATGGGTTCTGGGTTTAGAATTATAGAATATCCTGAATTAGAAACAAGGATCAGCAAGTGCAACTCCTGGCCCTGCACAGCATCATTCCCAAGAATCACACCCTGTGCCTGAGAGCATTGTCCAAACACTCCTTGAGCTCTGGCAGGCTGTGCTGTGCCCACTGCCCTGGCGAGCTTTCAGTGCTCAGCCACCCTCTGGGGGAAAAACCTTTTCCTGATAATACCCAACCTAAACGTGCCCTGGCACAGCTTCAGGCCATTCCCTCGGGTCCTGTCACTGTCACCACGGAGAGGAGATCAGTGCCTGCCCCTCCTCTCCCTCTCTCAGGAAAGCTGTAACTGCAGTGAGGTCTCCCCTCAGCCTCCTCCTGGCTGAACAGACCAAGAGACCTCAGCCACTCCCCTCCAGACCCTGACCCTTCTCCTTTTTCCTCTCACACTATGAATACCCCTGTGCTGCTTTACAGACAAGCCCAAACCCTTGCTGCAGGTTGCACCATTGTGCATCAGTTGGCGTTTTTCAGACAATGCCAACTTGCCTCTCCTGGATTTCTTTTTGCTGTATTACACATCATTAGCACTTGGGCATATTTTTCCAGCCTGAATGTGCTGCTTATCAGCATTGCTGAGATTATACTGCAACTGATGTGGAGTCTGTCATTGATCTAATACCATAGCTACAAATATGAGTGTTGAAATGTTGGCAGCTTTCTGCTGCAGTGGGTGTATCTTGAGAGCCTCTAGACTTGCTGAAGTCACACTGCAGATATTGCTCACGTCACTGAATGTCTCTGCACCCTCTGTGACTGCAATCTTTCTTTCTTTTGGAAGATGCAGTACAGGGAGACAAAGTGGCTTTTGTTTCTCATGCTGGTTTCATGATTTTTTGTCCCCTGGCTAGTTTTACTCTGATTGCCTATGGACAGAAACCTTACACTTGGTATTGTATTTGCATTCAGGTATCAGTGTCACTTGGTCAGACTGACTTGGTCAGGAGCCCACTAGCCAAATAAATATGAGAGCAAAGCAGATTTCTTTCATTTCCTGGATTATTATTTTTTTTAATAGCAAACTAGGCAAAGAGGTATAGCTCAAAAAGTGGCTCCAGTGAGAAAGAAAACTGCAATGGGAGTGAAGTCCTATAAGAGATCAGTGAACTTACAACACAGCTGCTGGCAACTTGTATCTTGGTGGTTCCACTGCCTGTAAGACCTCTTCTTTTTGTCTTGCTTACCACATTACATGGTTCTGCTGTGTTCCCTTTCTCAATTTGCCACTCTTCCACCTCCCAAACTCCTTTGATGCTGCCTTTATACTTGGCCTACACTAGTGGCAGTAGCTACTTTGATCCTCTTGCTGCTCTGTTTGTCCTGCCTGTTTAAGTGGATATCTGTAAGCATCAGATCTGTTTATCTCAGCAGTCTCCCCTGTAATCCAGAAGCATGTGTCTCACAGCTAATTCTATCTTACTCCACATTCAGTTCTTATCGTAGTCATTTAAGTATCTATTTCCGCTTAGTCCTGAGTAAAATAATTCCTCTGTGGTTCCAGCCACAGAGGAACCTCTCTATATTCTCATTTTATCTGGGGTCCTAGATGTGCAAAGCAGCAGTGTGCAGCTGTTACAGGTGTACACTGTTTCTTCTTTATCACTTGTTAATAATTTTGCTCAAAAGACAATAGAAAAGGGTTTGGCTTTCTTTTTTTAATCTTTTCCCTCTGGTCAGTTACTGCTTTCAGCAACTCCACACCTGTGCACCAAGGTGGTTTCTGGACTTTGTTTTTCCCAAGTCCTTTATCCTCTGTGTTTATTACCATTAGTGACTGCAAGCTTTAGTCTCTTGATGAATGTACTCCTTGTTCCTGATCTTGTTAATGGAATGGCTTCAGCTGTATCTCACATACTGCACGTGTGGGTGACATCACAGGGCACTGCCACACTCCTAACCTGCTCTGGCTTTGTATTAAGGCACCATTAGGCCTTGTACACATAGGCTGGCTCCCTGGAGCATCCTCCAAAGTGCTTCCTTCCTCCTCCCAGCACTTCTCCTTCTTTGTTCCATGAGAAGGAAAACTCATACTGGGAAGGAAGACAAGCACTTGGCAGGGGAGCTTCATGCTTTCTCCTCTTGTAAACCATCCTTCTCTGTTAGTCAGAGCCAATGAGGCACAGAAAAACAGCAGGAGTGGCCCCCACACCTTACATACAGGCACACAAAGTAGTAGAAAGAACGTGCTACAAGAGGCTAAATCCACTTTCTGACACTCACTATTTCATCCTGGTCTTCCCACTCCACTTCTGAAAGATCTACGCTGTTGTAGTTCGGCTTAGGCTTCAGTTTCTTTCCTTCTTTATACTGGAATTAAAAAAAAAAAAGAAAAAGAAAGAAAAAATATTCAAGTAACTAGCTAGATCACTTCCTAAACCAACCCTTTAAGAATTGGTGTGTAATTTGAAAAATAGTTTCTTCTCTGACTAGGGAGGCAGAATTTGTGCAGAGGGCAACACAGCTGAACTTACAGGCAAAGGCTGTGGCCTCCTTCCCCTAAACAGATCAGTGCAACACCCTGCCTGCAGGAAATCAGTTTTTTCCCTGCAGCTAAGAGTATAATCCCATTAACATTATAATTCCAGCAGGAGATCTTTTCTGATGGGAGTCAGGCTTTGACGCCACTCACAGGAGACTTTTCACCTAGAACTAATTGACGCAAGAGGGCTATTCCACTAATCTCCGGGCGAGGGAGAAGGCGTGAATCAGACTGGGAGAGGCCAATTGACGGTGGAAAAATAAAGCACCGCCCTCGCCTGGCTTTGCCTTGCCCCGCCCTGGAAACACGGCGTGTCCCTTCTCTTCACACACTCTACAAGAACGTAAAATTTGGTGGATGATCGGTTGATGATTAATGATCATGATTTATATTTTTGTTTGGTTTTTTTAGGGGGGGTTAGTTCTAGGGTTAGTTTGTTTTGGGGCGGTTATGAAATGATGATGACAGTTAGTTATTGTTTTTGATACTAGGAAATAGAGAGGAAGGTTAATTGAAAGTGTATTGATGATAAATGGTTTGGACAATGTAAGGACATATGGTTTAATGTGCCTGTGGTGACCCTGGCCAAAGCTGCCTTTCTGAAGACAGGGCCACCATGGGGCTTCACAGGAGCTTTCTCTTGTGGTGACCACACTAGTGCTTATAGCTGTGAGCAGGTGGGTTTGTGCTCACCAGCAGGTAGATTTGGGCTGACCAGCAGGTAGATTTTGGCTGACCAGAATCTGTCTGAAATGTAAAATCATCCCGTGCTGGACATCTCAGCACTGAGGCCAGTTGGCCCTCCTGTTCCTGGGTGCCTGTATGTCAGAGCTGGTGGCCTTCACAGCTCAAAAACCCCAAAGGAATCAGAAGCAGCACTGAAAGTCAGTGTGTTCAAGCCAACAAAGGTTCTCAGATGCACAGCTCCACGTACCAAGGGACGGAGGTCAGGGTGTGAAAGGATGTAGCCGTTGTTGGTATTCAGGAAGGCGTAGCCATGGACACCCAGCTGCAGAAAGAGGCATTACAATAATCAGTGCTGATCACACCCAGGCACCACCAATATTGAGAAATATTTTCCTTTTAAAGGTATTGACCAGCAGAAAATGGAATCCATCCCAAAGCAGGTATTTGTCTGCTCTGTCTGTGCTTGGATGCACAAAAGGATGTGCAGGTAGTTGGTTTGTGTGCACATTCAGAAAAATACTCCCTCCTACAGTCTGACTGTCAGAATGGACAATCAGCACCCAGAGGCAGACTGAGCTCTCCACAGCAGAGAGGCACTGGAAATGGGCAATGATTGGGAATGCTGTAGTTTTAAAATGCTTTTTAAGGAATAGCATAATCTAACAAGAGCAGACACTGGCTGACCTGATCTGTGAGAAATTTCCAAGAGAGGAGTTACTCAGCTCAAGCCCATATATAATGCAAATTCCAGCTACACCCTGAGTTGCTAAAAACCTGCAGATAGCCTGTGCTGGCCAAAACATGAGGTGTCTCAAGGAGAAACTTTATTCATTGTTGTTTTATCTTAAAAAAAAATGTTCCAACTCTATTCCTACAGAGACAATCCTGGAGGGATAAGGTAGGGACTTGAGGAGGTAACTAATTTACAGTCTGTGTGTGCATTCAGGGAATCAATTCTGTATTTCACACATCCCAGACCAAAACCTTGCACTATCTCTATGTGAAGCAGTTTTTTGAAAAACACACTTGGCTTAACTCAGTGTGGCAAGAATGAAAACAAGACACTGGATCAGCAAATTTATTTTTTGGCCCATTAAAGCTGAAATTTCCCAGCCCACTAAAAGCACAATCATTTATATATAAGCTCCAGAGGTCTGGAATGCTGGAACTGGTCCTTTTGGAGCCCATGTACCAGGGAGGACCCTAGGTTTCCAAACGGGTTTGGAGTTAGAGGAGTTTCTGAGAAGATATGTCCTGCTGCTGATATAATGAAATCCAAATTTTTCCCCCTCCTTTCCTGGCACTGCTTGGAGGAAAGAACAGTGACCCTCCTTAGCCCAGAAGAAAAAAAATTATTGTATATCTGTCCTTTGAGTGATATGGGGAAAGGGACATAAAAAGGCATTATTCTTATACAGAAATCATATAAAAAATGGACCTAAAGCAGGCAGCTTTGCATGCCTGAGTGCAGGCACCCTGACACTCACAGTTGCAGGGTTGTCTGCAGGATCACTTCCTACAGCTGCCTGTTAATGGTCTGCCCTGCATCCATGTCTGGAAGCACCACAGAAATTCACAGCTTCTGACAGCACTTTCAGTCCTGTGAGGCTTCAGCAATCAGATTTTGGACAACTGCCTCACTGGTAGTAGTTGTCTGATAGTTATTGAAGAGAAAACAAAAACTTGAAATGTTGGCTCAGATTGCCAGATTTCAGGGTGGTTCTTGGATGTGCTCGTTGTCTCCTGCTGTGCAGCCTGACTGAACAAAGGGTCACTGCCTGGAATTTACAGCAGAAACCAAACCAAACAGTGCATCTCTGGGGGAATTTCCTATGGATGAACAGTTTTTTTTATGATACACTGAGCATAGGGCTAATGGAAAGTTTTTTGACTAACAATTCTGGAGAGCAAATACTCTATCCAGGTACAGCACAAAATGAGTGAGAGCCAACTTTCTGTACACTGTCCTGCCAAGAAACCATCATGCTGATCTGGAGAAAGGAACCTCTAGGCATGACAGGAGAGTTGGCTCTCCATAATCCATTCAGCCCTCAGCTTTTCTGCTAAGAATATTGACAGTGAAACGAGTACATTTTTTGCCAGCTGGCATGGCAGCTCTTGTCCACTGGGAACTGGATATAAAACTTCAATTCTTCTAATATAGGCTGTCATCTCTGAGGAATTTAGGTTGGTGACCATCAGGATGCAAAGGTTCCATGACCTTTTGCCAACCTACTGGATCACCCAGTCCTCGTGTTGCTGAAGCAGCCTACAAGCTTGTAGTAAATGATTTCATATGTGCTACATGGAAACCACACACCACTACATCCAACAACTCTTCCCTCAGGCTCACAGTTTTTCCTACAGAGCAAGAGAAGTGATTTTTCAGTCATGCCCATGGAAGTGTGAGTAGTGACTCTGCTGTGCAAAGGAACCAACTGCATTATCTCAGTCTTACCTTGTAGCGTGGAGCAAGTTTTAGCAACTCCCTCAGTGGTACATCAGAGCCCACCACACCGAGAAGAATGCCATGGGATCGCTTTAACACAAAGGAGAATGCATTTTCAGAAGCAAAACCTGGGTAGTTTTATACCTGAAAACACATTATTGTCTTCCTAGTAGTTTCTATCCCATCCATCCCCTCTAGGCCTGTGTGAAAGTGGTTATTCAAAACCAATTAATATACTTCAAAAACTTCATAGAAGTGTTTATGGAGAAGAGCATTTCTACACAACACTAGTCAGTATTTACTACTGTGATTCAGAAGTAACATAAAATCACTGAAAACGAGTTTTAAGGGCAAACCCCTGCATTCAGTATGTGTAAATACCAATAAGGTCAAGAAAATAACGCAAACCGACATGAATAGGTTGATAAATTGGGCCAAATAAATCAAATGCCAAATAAAAAACTGTTAACCCAGAAAAAAGGAAATCCCCTCTCCATGACATGGGGATCTGGTTTTTAAATAAGCATCTGGAGAGCACTGTGGAAAAAATACACACAGGCTCCCACTGCAGTGCTGTGCTAACGCAGGCTACAGTCAGCCCCAGGTGGAGAAGGCACACAGGCACTTGTAGGACCTGGAGGAAGAATTTATCCCTTGTACAGCACTGATAAGGTACCATTCTCCATTTTAAAAGGATGCTGAGAAATTAGAAATGCTACAGAAAAGAGTGTCTAAAGGGTTTCTAACCCCAGAGGAAATGCCCTTATCAAATCATCGAAATAATTCAACCTTTTAAATCTTATCAAGATAGACAGGTTTGATTTTATGGCAGTGTAGAAGATGCTTCCCATGAGAACTTACTAAAGGGTACAGGCTTTTTAATCTGAGGAAGCCATTATGACAGGAAGGTGAGGTCAGACAAATAAAAGCAGAATTTAGACACCAGTTTTTCACAAAGAGTTAGAAACCATGATGGAGAGAGCTTGGGCCTGGATGCCTTTCTTCAACGATGCTTTTGCCAAAACCAGGATATTTGGCTCATCTATGTGAGATGTAAAGGTCTGCAATAAAATACAGACTAGACAAGGTAATGATCTCTTCCAGCCTGAAATTTCAGGATCTGTAAACTAGTCTTGGTTTGAAAATGGAAGGGATAAAAGAAGAAGCGTCATATTTAAGGGCTATTTTAAAGAAATCACAGACTATCACTCTGACAGATAAATGACCACCCATCCACCCTGCCAGAGCTCTGCTGCCTTCCCTAATGGCTGAATGTTTTTTCAGAGGCCCTTTGGCTTTAGAGTCCCACAAAGTTCTGCTGCCTCTGCCTCACTCACCGTCTCGTTCTTCTTGCTGAACACTGGCATGGCCACTGTCGTCATGAGCAGCAGGCTCTGAGCCTGGGATGCAAAGAGCTGCCAAGAACAACAGGAGAACTTGTGTCAGCAAGTGCAGCACTCCAGGGAGCACCAGTGCAAGGAGCTGCAACTCCCAAGGACCCCAGATGTGCAATTAGCCACCTCCCTGCCTCCCACACTGCTCGGGAAACAGGTGGCAACAATTTTAAATACTCAATGTCCAAGAAGGCTGTGGGATGGATGCTTGCTCTTGTGGGGTGATGAGGATGGGATGAAAGCCAATGAAAGAGTTGTTTTAATGAAGAGACAGGAACCTGGAGAAGTGGTGGCACAATTTATATCCACCACTCTTTGTAAGTGTAGACATGAGCACTTATACAATGAATGCAAAAAACACCAACACAAACAGCACACAACAGAGAAAAACAACACAAATATGAGCAAAATCACAAACAAGACATCATCTATACTGCAAACATACAAATACCACAAATGAAAAACACCACAGACAAATATTTAAATGGCACAAATACACACAAAGCCTACTTATATACACTTGTTACTCAACCATCTAAGCTTAGGAAAAAGAGACAAAATAATGATCCAAACAGATACACCATAGTGAGCTATCTCTATGAGGGATACAGGACTTGTATATGCAATGGGATAAGAGATGTTCCTAATTCAACAGAGGACAGATGCTCTAAAAGCATGTGAGAGGAGGTAAAACAGGCAAGTCATATGCAAAGGAGTCTCCCAAACATGCCTAGCTATCAAAAGATTTTAATCCTTTGCTGCCAGTAATATCACTCCTTCCATCTCTGGTTTGATGTGAGTAGCAAGGCAAGAAATGACCTCCAGTCCCTACTACAGAGCATGCTGGGAGCCATAAAGGAGCAAGTCAGCAATCTAGTCACTTGATGGAGATTTGGACTTGGTATCTTGAGTTACTTCTCTGGATGATTTTGTGTGCAACCTTCCCATTTACAGCAACACTCACACTAACACACAGCAAGTAAATTTCTCTTGCACTTATTGGACATGTGGAAAAAGAGATCAGGTGAATTAAGCCACTGCACAACACAGACAGCCCTACCTACTCTGAACCAACAGCACAGCTCTCCAGTACATCCAGCATTTCCTCTCCTCTTCTTGCCAGTGCAAGAGGACCCTCAGTGCTGCAGCCCCCACCCCCTGCAGATGTACAGGCCAGCTGTGGCTGTGAAGGCTGGCACTGACACACTGACTGGCACAAGGGAAACAGCACATGCACAAAACACAGGGTGCAGTTACCTCCTCAGACTGTGGCAGCTGGTGAAAGACATGGATGAACACACAGATGAATACATGAATGGAGGAATGAATCAAAGACAGGAGAGGTTGGGACAGAGGAAGAGAATGGCAGGACAAGAGGCGAGAAAGAAGATGCAGGAAAAAAACATGCAGCAAACAAATGTCTGTGGGTGCCTTGTGAAGCATGACTCTATCCACCAGTGTCAGAGGTGGTAAGTGTGCTGATAAAATAAACTTCCTGGGCAATTAGTAGCATTTCTGGAGGCTCTGATCAATACACTCAAGTACCATGTCCCAGCCCTTGTCTGGCACAGGTCATGCAGCAGAAGAGGTCACCCTCACAGAGCCATATGTCTCCCCACAGGGCAGGCCTGAGAGAAAGGAGGGGGCATTGGGAGTGCTGACTGTCTGGTCTTTTGCAGTATGTCCTTTGCCCACAGGGCTAGGCTCAGGACCACTGTGGTGAGTTAGGTCTTGCTAGTTTAAGAAAACAGTGAGCCTGCTGCCTCAGCTGAAATCTCTGAGTAGCAAACAATTTGCAGTTAGCTACTGGGCTGGAGGAAATCAGTCTGTGTGACCCTACCCTGAGCCAAGAATAATCCATTGTGTGAATAATCCTTTAGAAAGCACCCAGCTTGCACAGAAGCACATCTTGGGTGATGCTGTGCCTGTGTGATTAGTCCTGGGCCCCTGAGTCACTGCAGATTCATGTCTGAGTCTGCATGCACACCTCAGCTCCAGGAGCAAGCAGAAAAGTAGAGCCAGAGACCAGTTTAGAGCCAGAGACCAGTAATTTCTATCAACCAACCAACTCCTGGCTTTTTTAACCTAAGTTTCAGGGCTTGATTTGGGGTTTGGCTCGTGCTGGAGATCCTTACCGCGCTGTCCATGTAGGCTTCAGTCCAGATGATGTCGTGGTCGTGGTTGATGACCATGGGCCGGCTGAGCACGTGCAGGTACTCCATGACATTCTCCTGGACATCTGCCAGCGTGGAGATCTGAGTGTAGTAGCCTTCATGGAGAAACAGAGCTGTGAGTCACTCTGCTGACACATCTCCCCTGTTTCTAAATGAGTGCAAAGCTAGAAAACTGAATTTGAAGACTGGGTAATCTGCTCTTTGTAAAATGGGCCTTGACATGCCTCGTATCCAAAAGCATCTGTGGAAACCTAGAGTTTCAAAGCAGTGGTTCTGTTCTTCCAAAAATGCTGAAGCAATGTGCAAGATGAGAGTCCTGATACAATCAGATTTGTGCAAAGCAAATGCAAAATGTTGCTTTGGGTCTTGGGAAAAACCTTCCACTGATCAGACTGCCTTTAGTCTGGAAGGCCAAACATAGGCAAGCATAGGATGCCTCTGCACAGCTCAAATCTGGTAAGTGAGAATGCAAGTGCAAAGAGCACATTTTTGTTACCTGGTTTTTCAGAAGAATGCATTCTGACATTTTACAGTGTCTGGAACCAACAGGACCATGAAGTCTCTGTCACTGATCTCCTGGCTGAATATAGAAAATATCTAAAACCCAGGGGTCTGCTTCATTTAACAAAACATAAAAATATTATATGTAATTCACAGTGCTAATTAGATGAATGCTTGAGCCTTGAGCATCCCCAGCTCACAGACATTCTGCAGGCCAGCAACTCTCCTGTCAACTGTTTTCAGCAGCAAATGTTCCCATGCATTTCATGCTCTGCTGGAACCACTGCTCAGGCTGGAAAAGTTTGTACCTGACACCCAGCTTCAGTTTTGCCTTCCTTTCCCTGTTTATACAGGACACTGATGTAACCAGCATTGCTGCCTCCAGAGGCCAGGTCATGCCCAAACATGGATGGCTTTTTTTCCCTTTCTTCTTTTACTCTTGCAGACTCTGACAGTGCTAACTTGACTTTTTAACGGTCCCAAATGCACAGAGGTGACTCACCTACTGTGGACAGATTTTCTCATTCATTTAATTTCATGCCAGTTAGAGAGAATAGTGGGTTTGGAGTGGGATTAACAAGCTATTTTGGTACCTCAGTGAAAGTCACTTACACACAAAGAATTTGGCCAGGATACAGGGGTTAACCTGCAGACCTTGTGAAAATTGCTGTAAAACCTTTAAAGCAGCAATGTTTGTTTTATGTCTCAGCCAAAAGATGTCAGGCTCTCTAAGAGAGCTTTAGACAGATTGTCAAAAGCCAGCAACTGAGACACAATAAGCACAAGGGACTTAGGTGGACTACAGCCAGGATGAATCTTGGTCATAGTGTCCCTTGGCAGGGTGACAGGAAAATGCGGTGGCTCAGCACGGAGCACTTGTGTTAGTTGGATACAGGCACACTTCATGTGGGCCAGCAGGGTCTGCTTTTTCCTTAGGTTGTCTTCCAAGCAAGGGCTTGTGGGCCCCAGCAAGGGGTAGGTAAGCCTTGGAGGGGTGCAGGGAGGTTGGGCACTGTTCCCACACAGCACCTTTGTTGTTGCAGGCGATCCATTTCACGTTCGGGGCAAAAGTGACCTCCCGTCCTATGAGGTACGTGAACACCCGGACCTAGGAGCATGCAAAGACAGGAGAATGAGGCTGTAATGTGCTACCAAATCCAAAAGGTTGAAGTTTGGCATCCCCTTGTCCACTGGTGTGAATGTGGTGAGAGCAATAGCTTTCCCTTCACACAGAGACAGGAGTCTCGCACCATTTGTTTCCTGTTTTGTGGCCTGGAACTTAATTTCCAATTACAATAAGCCCAGAAAGCCAAGTAGTGCCCAGGATCATCTGAATAACAAAGCAAAAGTGCAAATTCTGTTTGATTTTATGATAGTAGCTCTGCCAAGCACTCAGCAACCACATGCAGAGAGGTTTATAGCTCCCAGGAATCCTTTACCCTGGGGAACAGCTGGCCACACGAATCATTTAGAGAGAGCTTTACCATTTTTCTTGCATTTGACCACCAACAAAAGAGCCAATCTTGAAATAAACTGTTTTAACAGCCCCCTGCTCTGGTCTCTCAGTAGGCTGCTTCTCTCCCTTTGTGCATTGCTGCTAGCTGGGATGAGGTAAACAAATAAATCAGGAGGGTTTAGGATGAGCAGTGGTCTATTACATTTTCACTGCCAGCTCTGCTACTGCAAGCCTGTAATCACAGACATCAGAGTAAACAGGGCTGGAAGGCACCTAGAGAGGCTGTTTGGATCATTCCCCTGCCCATAAGAACTCGGAATAGCCAAACCTTTCCTGAACAGGGCTGTTATAAACAGTCCTACATGGAATTAAAACTCTTAGCATAAGTTGGTTTTTAATTTTGAAATACTCAACTCAGTCTTTCTAATCTTACCAGGACAACATTTAGATTGCCCACACACTTACAAAACAAAGTGTATGAAAAAGAAAAGCTTCCCTGACCTAGAGACCTGCATTTATAATCCTCTCACCTCAGAAATCACCACAGTAGGCTCCTGCCTGGCTGCTTGGTTTGCATTTACAGTCAGGTGCCCATGGGTACTCAGGTACTGGAATATGTGAATGCTCAGCTTTGCCTGATACTCTGGCTCATGCTCTCCTCCTCCCAGCACAGCAGAATAGCCCCTTTCCCCTCCCTTTCCATTTATCACTTCCCAGCCAAACCTTCCGATCGGGCCAGTTGTATTTTTCAAAGACAGCTTCATAATCCTCCACAGCTCCATCGGTGATCAGCATGATGGCTTGGTTACACAAACCTCCTTGGCCAGCATCTCTGAACTACAAACAGAGAGGGAGAGCACTGCTTATCCATCACAGGCTGTTTTTGAGGGACTGCACTCTATTTGTTCACAGTGGGCCACCTCCTGACTTCCACTTGCAAACCTCACGCTGCTCAGAAAGAGGATTGTGTTTGCATGCTGCATATAGATTTTTTATTTATACAGCCTTGCCTGGCACATGCAGACACAGGAGGCTTTGCAGAAGTAAAATAACGAGGAGAAAATAAGCGCTGTGGAGGACGGGTGTGATTCCCTGCTGCTTCACATCTTGCACAGTCGCATTAGTTTATGCAAAACAACTATGGATTGACCATAAACACGGCAATGCTGATTTGACAGCAGTAACTGTCACTTTTTATGGCAGAAAATGTGAGAGGAGTGGGAAATCAGACTCATTATTTCAGGGTGAATCCATCAATCTGCCAAAGAACAGCAAAGAAAGGCAGGAGCACATCAAAAAAGAAGGCTACTGCCATTGGAGCTGGGAAAGGTTATGGACGTGCCAACTAGAGAGGCCATACACTGACATGACAGATGACCTGTTATTTATGCATAAGAGAGATTCAAGGCAGAGCAGAAGCGCACCAGGACTCTGGTACAAGCACTGCCATGCTCCCAAGGGCACCTGCAGAGGTGTCGGGACAGATGTGCTCCTACAAGCAAGCTAGATCCTGCCTGTCTAGCCAGGGAGAGCCAGCCTTGGAATGCTGCCTGCCTCCTCCTCCATGTGCTTCCCATGCCCTCAGGTACCTGCTCCAGAGAACTGAGGGCCTCCTGCAGCACCAACACAGTGCTAAAGCCAGCAGCAGAGGCAGCTGAGGACATCCCAGGGACAAAACTGAGCAGCCACTTGGCTGCAGCTGCCAGCTCTGTGCTTCTCCTTGTCTTTCTTCTCACTGCTGCTATGCTCTGAGAAGGAAAAGTCTGACCAACAGAGAAGGGTGCAGAAACTCATGCAGAGTGAAAAAATTATGGAAGAAGGAGAGACAACAGCTCTCCTGCTAACAAAGATTAATGAGAAGCAATAGCATGAGATGAGGAGTATACAGGAGACCAGCTGCAGGGTGATTAAGGTTACATCAAACAGCAGCAATTTTAAACTGGATAGTTATATCCAGTTATGGAAAAAAAAGGTATCCAAGTGGCACAATTAATTGCATAAAATGAAATCCCTGGATGGGAGAACAAGAGCACAGGCCATGAACTGGGAGTTTTTAGATGTTTTAGAGTCCAATTCCCAACTCCTTTAGGGTTTGGTCATGCTATGTTATGCCAGACAAATGCCTTTACTAACATGGCTGGTCCTGTGATTCCACTGCAGATTAACATCAAGGCCATGAATACCTTGAAGCCAATTCCAAGCCCAGATTTCCCCAGAAATTTCACCACTCCTTATCATGAAATTACCAGGCTCAGTGCTAATATCACCGTAACATCCCCTTCTGCCACCATCTATGTTATCAGTCCTGCCTCCTCCCAACTTCACCCAGCACCTGTAACTACACTGCAGGAAGAATGGATTCAACAGCTTCTGAATGACCACAGCTACAAACACCCTCTCTGGCTGTGCCCCTGCTTGTATCACTGAGCAGAACCAGGACAGATGATCAGGAATGATCAGAAGGGTGCTGTAATAGGGTCATTTCTAACTAGCTGCTCTCAGGTGAAACATCTCTGGGAAATACCAAGTCAGGATGAGGTGTTTGGACGTGCTCCTCCTCTCTCATGTCCCCACAGCAGCACATTCAGAGGGGGGACAGGCAGTAAAGGCTGAGGGTGTACAACAGGAACAAGCAAAGGATGCTTTTAGCAAAGGAGAAAAGCAGGTGAGAGCCTCATGGGATTTTGCTAAAGACCAGCAGGTAGGAAAAAACCAGAGCCTCAAGTGAGCTATTTCTAGGACAGAGATCAACTGAGTGCAGATTAGCAGGGAGAACAGACAGTGTGAGTGTCCATGAGGGAGGCACAGGGTGCAGGAGATGCTGTCAGAAAGAGGCTCAGATCACAGATACAGGAACCTTGTGGTTACGAAAGCAGCTTATTCCAAACTCTTGCAATCTACAATATGTCTGTTTGGATTATTATTAAATTAACACTTA
Organism: Geospiza fortis; assembly: GCF_000277835.1. Classification (NCBI taxonomy): domain Eukaryota; kingdom Metazoa; phylum Chordata; class Aves; order Passeriformes; family Thraupidae; genus Geospiza; species Geospiza fortis. Next base: position 132,814 of record NW_005054326.1, on the reverse strand, counting down.
ATTAAGGTCACACACCATTTCATCAAACTACTTAAGATCTCTTCATGAAGCTTACTTCAGAACTCATAATTCTGAGATACTGAGAAATTGGATGTTGTATCAGAACCAGCAATCTTCTAATTACAGGAGTAGATGGTATTTTCAACAGGGAAAATGAGATCATCAGTGTCATAGAAATGGAGATTAAAAAGACAGATTTAGAAAACAAACGAACAAGAGGTAATCCCTGGTTTTTAGGTCCTTTGTGACTGGCTGCAGCTGTAGCAAATGATCTGACAGCATTTGCAGCAAGCTCTGAGCATAATTCCCTGCTCTGACTGAAGTCTCAGGAGCATGAAAGAAGGGGAGATGAGGAATAACATGCCCACAGAAGAGATGTCTGAAGAAATGCAGGCTAGAGCTGGGTCAGTGAAGGAGGCACAGAGCTGTGTAACTTCAGTCACGTTGCCAGGACTAAGAGGCATGATCTAATTAATTCAGGGTCACAGTTTCCTGCACTCCCTTGTTTGCTCATTGCCTTTTACTCTGCAGTTACAGGCTGGCACAGAGCTCCCAGTGAAGAGACTGGAACCATCAGCATGGCCCAGAGATGTGCAGGCAGGCGTGCTGATTACGTGCATGTCTGACCAGGGGACTGAGCAGCCCCTCTCCATCTCCTCCTGCCCCATTATTTATGCAAACCTGCCTCTGGAATGGCCTCCAGAGCTACTGAAAATTCAAACTTGGTGGAAAGAGTCTCATGGGGAGAAAATCAGCAGTAGACAAGAAAACAAAGCCAGTGAAGGAGAAACAAGAAAGGACATTAAGCAAGATAGTAGGAATGGTAAACAGGAAAGTCTGAGCTTTGCATATCCTGATAAATATGCTGTAGAATCTGGGTCCATAACAATGTGACTAGAATCAAGAAACAATTTGTAAGTGTTCATAGAAGAATCAAGAAAGGGAGCAAAAATAATACGATGCCAGATGATAAAAAAAAAAGGGACATCGTCAGGCAGAGATGCTTTAGGGCTTCCATCCTTTATTGTAAAAAGGAAAGTATTGTAATGGCTGGGTACCTGCTGAAGTGATAGGAAACTAAGAAAAGAATGAATGAATTAAAGGCAGGGTCACAAAGTGGCAGGGTTAAAGAAAAAAACTAATTTTAAACATTTGAATAATCTGTGCTCAGCATGAAGGGAAAGAATTGCAGAAGGTATAGCTGAACTACTTGCCTCATGGGCTGAGACTTGACTGGAACTATACAAGATCCCAAAGGATGAAGAGGCAATCAGCAGAAAACACAGAAAATGGATGGATAAACCCTCCTGAAACATCTAGCATGCTGCTAGAAAAATTAGTAACACATGCATCTTGTGAATGTGTAAATGAATACACACAAGTGAGATGTGAGAGGCCACAAACCTTTGTTTAGTTAAATCAGCACACAGGTTCATTCTTTTAATGGCACCAGTTTGCTCAAGTTACTCAGAATTTTACGTCTCACTGAAATCCAGTCTCTTACCAGTTTCATCACTTTTTTCCACCTATAGCCATTCTGGAATGACCCACTCAACTTCAACGTTTATGTGATTTCTGAGATCAGCAGTGAGTCAAAGCATGATTAAATCAGCCTGGTGGTAAGACGAAACATCCTTCCAAGGTGGCCTTGGAAAGCAGAACTTGGCTTTTCTTGTCCTCTACAGGGTGGGAAAAGCAACAGCTTTTAAAATACTTGCTCTGAGTGTATCCTGAGAAAGGAGGACACATGCACATTGGAAAGCAGAGGCAGTGGCTTGAACACGGAAGAGGAGGGTGGATACTGCCTGGGGAGGGATGCTGCAGAGACACATCAGCTGAATAGGAATTAACAATGTGACAGTGCCTGAAAAAAAACTGTAGCTGTTGTCTTATGTCCTGTTAAAGAGGACTACGGTGTGTAAAACAGGGAAGGCAATTATTCTGCTCTGCTTAGCACCTGATAGCTCTCAGCTGCAGCAGCATTCACACACTGTTGGGAGGATAGTGTTTCTGGGGAGGCAGCCTGGGAGCAGAACAAAGGGGTATAAATCCTGCAGGAAAAAGGGGAGAGAACAAGGCAGGCCAAGCTTGTTGAAACAAGGAAGAGAGCAGCGAGACAGATTAAAATGTAATAAATAAGAAAAGACCTCAAAAGATAGCACTTAACACCCCAGAATTTTGAAGCACTTCATAAATGTGTGCTTAAGACCATGGCTTCCTTTGGATGCATGTTTTATTGAAACCACTTGGTTTGTGGCTAAATTGAAATGGAGAGTTCAAGTGGTTTATTGAGCATGGCAGAGACGGACAGGGGGGGTCTCTGGCTAGCTGTTCTCCTGAAACTGATCTGCAAATTGTGTCATGGATTAAAATATGCCCTGTCTTCCCCAGAGGACAATGGAGGAGAATAAAGACAGAGATTTGTGCTCTTCTTCAACCCCTCTCTGCTACTCATTCCTCATTGAGTGGGTCTCTGCTGGGCTATTAATTCTGTAAGCAATTGGACTGAGGAAAATTACCAGGGAAATTTTGCAGCCACTTTCATTACAGATATTATTACTGCTTGTCTCTTGTAATCAGCAAAGCCTGTTTCATCAGTGTGATGCTGCAATTTTCATTCTCCTGCGTATGTTCCCGTGAGCAATAACAGGAGAGCCTGTGAGGAACAGCTGAGAGTGGGAATTTTGTCTGATGAGAAGGGGGTGGTCAGTTCCACCAAAGTTCTCCCTTCTGCTGACTGTGACTGCATAGATTTGTTTTGGGGCACTCTGACTAAAATTTTTTCTTCTGCTATTACCGACACAGGTCTAAGAAACTTGAGATGATTTCAGAGAGCCCTTAAACCACATGAGCACTTGGCAGGGGACACCCTTTCATCTTAAGCTGTGCTACCTGCGAGCCTGGGGTGCTCCAGCTGCTGATATTAAGGCATTTTGTTTCAAACATTTCTTTGGTAACAAAGATATTGTTTTATGGACAGCCATTCCTAGGCACAGAAGAGCATGACACCTTTCCTCATCTGCATGTGCTCAATGCTTGAGCCTTCCCCCCAGACTCAAGGTGAGCAAAAGGCATGAGGGAAGCAGTACTTCACCTTGTGAGTGAATAACAGCAGAAGGTTCTGTCACCACTGGGTGCTGCACTGTCCAAGAGCAATCTCAGAGCTGTTTAGAGCTCGTTGAGCAATAGAGACTCAACAAGAATCAAGTGATGACTACTGAAATTGTTGACTGCATTTTTAATGCTAAATAGAGAGAAGAAATAAATTCTTTACCCACCAAGGAGTTTCTTCTCTATTACTGCAGTGGAGTCACATTAGTCCACTGGGGTGCATGGGCAACACTCCCTGGAGGTGTTTTTGGTTCAGCTGTTTCAGTGGAGGACATATTTTGTCTCAGCTTTTAAGGCCCCTTCCATCCCAAGCCCTTCTATGATCTACAAGTCCACTATAGACAGTGCCATGAGGGAATGGGGGTATTCAGCTGGTTCTTGGTTCTTTTCCTTGTTACCATTCCTTAAGAAACAGAATTAAATTGTATGTTTTCCTCCAGGCTACTGAATTTCCTATTCAATGAAGCAATGAATAATTTATGGTTCTTTTACAGAGGGATTAATTCTCCTGTACCTGTGATTTCTTCCCCAAGCACTGATACTCAGCAAAGTGACATTGAAATAAATCTGAAGAATAATCTTCCATGTCTTCATTATCATCACTGCTCCCTAATAACATTACTTACAACCAGAATTGTGGTCCTCAGCTACCAGTTGTATTTTATTGCCACCATCTGTAAAGGTGCCTGGGCAATGCCCAGTTGTGGGGCTTATAAAGAAAACTCATGAAGCCACAGCTTTGCTGGCTCTTGATCCTTCCTGGGCAGGCACTGCTGGCTGTGGACATCGTGCACAAAATAACACTTCCCCTAAGATGGGTGAGCCCTGCACACTGCTTGTGACAAATTTGGGATCCATGAGATTAGCTCCTGTCTGCTCCCCACTGCAGCAGCCTGAGGGATGTGCTGTCACTGGGGGAAAGGAGTGCAGGGCTGGGCAGGGACACTCGAGCCCCACACCACCACCAACTCTTACCTCTCTCAGGATTTTGAAGGACTCTGTCAAAGCCTTGTTCACAGTCCCCACTCCTTTTGCCTGCAGTTCCTCCACCAGCTGCTTGAAGTGCTGGCAAAAAGAGAAGGAAAAAAGCCAGGAATGAGTTGTAGGCAGGGTGTTCTCTTTGAGCAGGGCAGGAAAGAGTAGCCCAGAAAAGATGTGCCCATGCAGCTCCAGCAGGACTGCACTTCTCAGTCTCTGGATTGTGAACCACTGAGGATCCATGTAAGATCATGGAAGGGGCAAATCTGGAAATGTGACTTGCCCTTATCTGCTCCTTCAGGAAAAATAAAACATCCTGTGCACACAAAAGCAACAGGATGGGGGGAAAATAAAAATATGAATGCTTGTCTATGAGTTAAGTGGCATTGATCTGCTTAAATGAAACCCTCTCTGCAAGATAGTGTTTAGGATGTTTGGGAATCCCTGCAAAGGCATCACCCTGTGCAGTCATACTCTGTGGCCTAGGGCTAATCTGGGAAAGAAATCTGATTGTTGAAGGCATACAGGGATGTAGTAATACAAACTAAAAAAAAAACTGAAATAAGAAGGAAAACAAAACAGGGAGAGAAGCTAAAAATACCAGTCAGCCAGGACTGGTCCAGCTGGACACAGGCTGGCCACCTCAGGGCTGCTGAACCCTCCTGGATCAGAGCAGCAAAACCCCTCCTCAGAGAGGGCTTGCTGGCAATCCACCCTGATGAAGGAGCAGGCCAGGCTGAGAATATATTCACTAGGAAAGGACTGATTATTCTAATTTCTGAGGGCTGAGGATGTGGGGTGTCTAAGATGGAGACCTTTTGCCCTCTGCACACAGTTTTTAATAAGGCAGCCTGGGCTAGGTCTGCTGGTGGTGCAGCAGTGGGGACCAGGGAAGCTGTGGCTGCTGCTCACCCACCAGCTGACCCCATGTCACAGCAGCTTGGGGTAATTCAGGGCGAGCCACAGAGCCAGCACACAGCCCTGAACTGGTGCTGGCTTCTGGAATGCAAACCCTGTTCCTTGTCCCTGGAGTTTCATCTCACCCCTGTGCTCTCCCTGCATGAAGGAAGCTACCTGAGTCACACTGAGAGGGGCCTGGTACTCACCTCTCTGTTATCTCTGTCTGCTTGGACCAGGATACCCTTAAAACAGGGCTCAATAAAATGAACATAATCATTGTACTGCAAAGAGAAAATGAGAAGAAAGGGATTGTCATGGGAGAAAATTCACAAAATGGGCTCATGTCCTAGGTGCATGTACAGAAAACAGCATGGAACATGATGCCATTTTATACCCATTTCCCTTAAAAATTGTTTATAGCTATCATGGCAAACTAGGATTTTGATGATTCTTCTGTTTATTTAAATAATGCATTAATTACAGTGTTTTGCTGAGTTCTAGCTGAGCATATCTACACTTACAAAGTTAGGGGATTTTTATCCCCACTTTATGAACTTGTATCCCTGGCCTTGCTTCTAGCACTTTTTGCACATAGTTTTCACTTCTGGAGACTCTGTGAGCCCCCAGCTGAACCTTGTAACCTGAAGTTTGAAGCCTCTGGTGCACAGCTGAACAATAACAAAGCAGGTTAGCACACATCCACTGGACTGGGATAATTAGGGGAGTTGATGATTCTAGGCTGTGACACATGAGGTAAAGCTTGGTAAGGCCCCTGTGAACCTTTTCCTGCAGGGTTCAGGAGAGTGCAATTCCTAAGAGGCCACTGATGCTCAGCTGATCAATAGGAACTTAGGTCAGGCTATAAGGTCTCTGAGCCAGCAGGTTCTTGGTGTGAGTGCAGTAAAAAAAAAATAAAATAAAAAAAAAATATATAAAACATGGTATTTCTGGGATTGTTTTTGAAGAACAGATGATATTTCAAACTCCTTAATGACTCCCCCTCCATTTTTTTGCCAACACTGTTCACTCTTCCATCTGTCCAGTCATATAAAGACAGAATTGTTGCCACTGGAGTTTCTAATTAGCTAACATAAGAAGCTATCAACAAAAAGCAGAATTTATATTTCAGTGGCTGTGCCCTGGCAAGCTATCATAGAAAGAAGCCTGGGGAAGGAGATGGTGTTTGAATTAGCTTTGAAAATTAGAAGGCAAGGAGTCTTTAACATGACACCAGCCTTGCTATGAGTCATGGAAAGAAGTTTTGCTTTCTGTGGTCACTGGTGCTGGTTCTCTGTGGGTAACCAGCCCATCCTCACCCTGCCAGGGCTCAAAAAGGAAGAGAGCAACACTGAAGCTCCCTGACTAAGCTCCATGCTGATGGACTCAGAACTGTAAGGGCAGCCTTGCAGGATGCTGGTGCACAGAAAGGCACACGGTGATAGTTTTCTAGCCTGGAAACATTGTCCTGAGGATTACACTGCTGCTGCAGGACCCAAATTCAGTGCTAGGGAAAGCTAGGTGAATTATTAGCTCGGGTGTCTCTCTGCAGCCCTTTGTTATCTGTTGCAGTCACATCCCTAAGAAAGCAAAAAGATGCAGCCAACACCCTCTCTGGAGGAGAGATGAAATGAGCTGGCAGCCACCCTGCTGACCACACAGAGCTGCCTTCCCAAGGGTGCTTTGGGGAATCTCCCCAATCCAATATAAGTGCTGCTGTAGGTGGGTCACTGTGATTTGCTGAGGGGAAGGAGGAGGGGGTGTGAGGCACCAGGAGAGAGCTCAGCACTGGAATGGTGGCAGACATACTGCAATGATGTTGACAAAGTCATTTTCTCCCAGAGTATCCAAAATGGTGACGATGGTGTGCTTGGCAATGGTCATCCTCAGGCCCTTCATGCTGCCACTGACATCCACAATGATGACAATGTCCTTGGGAGAGGTGGCTGCTTGGATGTACCTGCACAACAAAGAGCAGGAGCCAGCAGGGTGAGAGCCAGGGAGGAGGAATGCTGGGCATGCTGCTGTCACCCTGCCAGCCACAGCACCACGTGCACCATGGCCACAGCTGCCCAGCAGGAACAGGCTGGCCCCAGCACCTCACTTCCTGCACTGGGAAGTGCTGAGCCTACTGCAGACACACACCCAAGAGTGACAATTGTTAAAGTCTGCTTTAGCCATGCTGAGCAGACTGAGTAAACACACCACAGTTCTGAAACTTGAATACCCCCACCACCTCCCAGCCACAGAAGTGTAATTTCCATGTGGCACATGGTAGATGCCACAGGGAAAACTGTTGCAGACAGGGCTTCCCAACCTGCTATTACCTTTATTTATGTACCTCCCTGTCACAGTCGTATTTTCTGAAAAAAAAAAAATCCCTTTGTCCAGGATTTTCTCCTGGGAAGCTGAGAAGCCTCAGAGAAAAAGGAAAATAATAATTATCTTGTTTGCTTCTCCTGTGTTTTGCTGCTTTGGGATGTGGTTTGAAGATTGTTTACCAACAGGTGATTGTTTCATTGGTTTCATGTGAATTGTTTTGACTTATTGGCCAATCAGGGGCCAAGCTGTGTTGGACTGAAGAGATTCACAAGTTTTCATTAGTATCTTTTAGCCTTCTGTCTGTATCCTTTCTGTATTCTTCATAGTATAGTTTAATATAGTTTAAGTATAGCATTCTTTAATATTATATAGATCATAAAATAATAAATTCGCCTTCTAAGAACATGGAGTCAGATTCATCATTCCTTCCAACACCAAGGGTCTCAGAAAATACCACACCCCCCCATCTCTTGCAGGGGCACCAAAGGACATTAATTACTGATCAGCAGCGCCCCAAGGTGTCCCACTTTGGAGAAGGGGGAAAGAGGAAGGATCAAAGGTGCTTTGGCCAAGTCCCTCCAGAACTCACCAGCCACGGTTCCTGCAGTCAAAGGAGATGACTCCATTCTCATCTGGTAACCACTTTATTCCTGAGGAGAGCAGCAAGAGGAGCAATCAGCACTCACAGCAGGCAGGCAGCTGCTCCCCAGGCATCTGCACTGCTGCTGTTCCCTGCTGGGACCTGGCTACCCCAGGGAGCACAGGAGGCTGCCCAGCCACAGCAGTGGCCATTCTGCAGAAATACAAGCAGAGCTGCTCAGTCTTTGGCAGTTCTGAGTAAACTGTTTATTAAAAAATGTACCTAGGCATAATCTGTTCAACTGTGAAGCGACTGCTTGTACTTTGAGTTTTTTCTCACCTTGATGTAGATCTCAACAACAGATTTTTTTTTCTCCCAGAGGGTGGTGGAGAGCATAAAAAAGCAGCAGCAGTGACTGGGATGCATCCCAGATTCCCCACTACAGGCTCTGCTGACAGCCATCTCTGCTTTCACCTTCCCCAGCACATGCCAGGTCACAGAACAAGGGCAGGCAGCCATCTGACCATGTGGCCACCAGGCAGGCTGCAGCTCCAGAGCATCTCAAGGGTTCTGCAAGCACAGGACCTCCCTCCTGTGCCCTGACCTAATGTGCCACTCACAGCTGGTGAGGTGATGACCAGTCAGGCTGGCCAGTGCATCTGCCACGTGTGTCCTCAGAGAGGCTTGGCCACCACTCAAACCCACAGGGGAGCCCTGCTATGGTGTTTTGAGAGCTTTTTGGAGGACTCCTGCCAGCAGACTCCTCTGGGGTTGCATGAGGAGTGTGCCTGAGGGGCTGGTTCTAATGGGAGAAAGGGGTTTATGCCTGCAGAATAATTCTTCCAGCCTTACCAGCCCATTTTGCTCACTCTATCCTGCCCTTCTTGGGGCTGGGATGGCCCCAGGCTTCCCAGATTGGATTCTTCCATGGCACAGGCCCCATCCCACAAGATTTTTGTGTGGCACTGAAAGAGCAAAGCTAATCTCCACTGTCTTACCTGGGTACAGCCTGAAGAATCCAGTGGAGCTGCCAAAGTACTGCCAGGTCAGTGTGGGATCCCTTTCAAAGTTGTCCACAAAAATAGGATTCAGGGCTTCTGACATGTAAACTCCATTGAGTATGGCAGGGTCTGTGGGGGAGAAAACTGTGTTAAAAGAAGGGAGGACATCCACCATCCCTGATGGAGGAAAGGGATGGGAAAAAAGGCAGCTTCAGAAGGAATGCAACCTCATCCAAAGCTTTTGCACTGATGCATCCTGTTCTCTGCCCATTCAAGTGAATCCTGGAGGCCAGGCCACCACTGCCACTGCAGGTGATCTCAGCTTGGTCAGACACTATTAGCCCCATGTCTCTTGCCTGCCCTTGAGCCCTGCATGTGGTTGGAATAATGCTTCCAGAGGCCCCAGGAGGCCATCACAGTGCTGAGCACAGCTGGCCCAGCCTGCAGGCAGTGTTTAACTGCTGCCTGACAGGGGATGTGTGGCTCTTGAGAAGCAGTAGGCTGATGCATCACTGACAGCCTTTCTGCAAGGCCTGTCTAAATTTATGCTGGATGTAATTACCTAAGACAGAGAAGCCCTAGCATTTACACAGTTGCACTCTCTCTCTTCTTTTCCTCATTGAATCTTTTCTTCTTTGCCTGCCCTTTCCTTAACAAAGACTGAGCTGTCCTACCATGCCCCCATCTCCTCAGAAGAGTGAGAAACAACGCTCACTTTTAACATTTGAAAGGTGTTGTCATTATATTGCAAGAGCTCCATATCGTCGTCTCCTTAGTGCAAGAGTTTCATATCTCCTTGATGTTTCCCATGGGCAGCTCCTCTAAGCACTGACTCTTCCTTCTTCACAAAGCAGCCAACTGACTCCAGTTCCCCTCTCAACTACCCAATCCACTTTTTTATATCACTCTTCTTATTGGCTACAACTGTGGCCTGTTAAAGTCAGGCCTGTTCCTAATCTTTAATAATTAACCCAGCTGCAACTCTTTAGGGTGTAAGATTACTTTCTATATTACCTTTATTTACTTATATTCTATCCCCCTACAGAAAGGTTTATTAAACCTTAACAAAGTACAACAAAAGACTGAATAAGGAAAAATTGACAGCACTGGGAGCATGGACCACCACATGCTCCCCCACAAAATGGCTCCTCCACCTTTTATACCTTTGGTGCTGCATCAGGTAACCCTGGACCCTACCAAAGTCCATCAGTCAGCTCTTCCTTGCCATCCATTGGTGGGGATTGAGAGGAATGATGGATTTGTCTTTACAAACAAGCTGTGGGTCTGCTGGTAGATAACACCAGCACTGAGAGATAAAAGAAATAATGGAAAAGATTCCACTGATTGATGAATGGGAAAAGATATTTGCCTTTACAAATAAACTGTAGGTTTGCTGATAAATGAAAATGGATATTGAAAGATGAAAGAAACAATGGGGAAAGACCCTGAATTCCATAAGAATTAAAAATGAAAAGGGAGGGTTATACATTAGAGGGAAACCTTTGGTATCAGGCATTTCAGGAAGTCTGTGCCTCTCAAGTACCTCAGCCAATGGGGAAAGACAGAAGGAAAATGCAGCTGGGAAATTGGGATAAAAAGGAGGCTGCATCCTCCAAACATTTGAGAGCCCTCAGGTGAACGCCCCATGGCCTCCCCCATTATTTGAATAAAGTAAAAGGACTCCTCTGTTTCCTTTTTGGACATAAACCCCTGATGTTTGTGGACACATTTTCCTGACAAGATAACTTTCTGTAACTTGATTGGAGGAGAGGTGTTGCCATGCCACACCTCCTAGTAACAAGCCTGCCCTCCTCCCAAATGCCCTGGCTACCAAGGTGATCCAGTGACAACAATACAAGGGTGGGAGAAAGGGGACTGTGAGGAGAACATATCACAATAGCATAACTATACATCAGTAAAACTTCTCATACTCTCTTAGGTTGGAAATAGGGGTATTCTATTTCTAACTGGCAGAGGGCAGTTATCTTCTGTTCATTGGGCAGTTTTCTCTATCTCTTCCACAACCAATCCTCCCTCCAGGAGATCTCTGCTGTTCATGGCCAGTGAGTGTCCCTGCATGGCTGATAAAATTCCATCATCCCATGGGGAGATGCTCTGCCCAGGGGGAGGAAATCATGGGAGAAATAGAACTGTCTCTACTGTGTCTCTAAAAAACAGCAGTTGTCAGCACAGTCACCAGTGAGATTCTTGACAACTAAAGGCTGTGATAGGGCAAATCCTCCATCTAGAGTGAGAATTGCCAATAAGTCTTGTCTCAGTTTGTCTCATAGCACCTTCGGTTGGGTAGAGGAGCTGTAGGAGAACACACTGCCTGCCTGAGATGGAGGCCTGTCCACCACAAGAGGTTTTCCAAGGGCAGATTGTACCTAAGCCCTGTCACAGTGACAGCATAGACAGGACTGTCCCTTAGGACAGCACCTTTCCAACCCTGCCATTTTTCCCCTCTGTCAGTTATTATTTTTCCTATTCCCATCCTTGTTTCCAGTATTGCTGTTGCTAATTTCCACACCACACGACCAGCAGTGAGAAAGCAGAGGCCATTACCTTTGTTGTAGACATTGGTGGGCAGCTGGATATCACTGTAGGTTGTGTTCACCAGCAGGTTATTGAAATGCTCATTTGGCTCCAGAATGAATTCATCCCCAAGCTCCACGTAATTGTCATTTTCATCCTTCTCATTAATCAGGAGAGAGTTGTAGTAATCAAACTGTTGATGAGGACAATGGAAAAGAGAAAGACAAAGAGAGAATAGCACAGACTATTACCAGCACTGTTTAAAACAAAGAGGGGACATATGGAGAATCAGGGCCTCAAAGAGGATCAAAATGAGCCACAAACAAGCTATTACCAACTGGAAGTGTCAAGCTGCCCAAATGATGGTTTCTGGCCAGTTTGTTGCTGTCATATGCCCCTATGACTGAAAGCACTGTCAATGCCAGGAGCATTTATTCAGAGCCACTGAAGAGCACAGGGGCAGGATGGCAGCCTCGTGTTGCCCCTCAGATGTATTTAGGGGATTAGCTGGAAAGGTGAAGTGTCTTATGGGGTCTGGCTCCCAGGTTTAGCACAGGACACACCAGTGCTGACCTCACCCAGCCTGTCTCTGCAACTGTCCCTTAGTGAGTTCACTGCTGGACATCCAGCAGGGATTATCCCCTCATTCTGGCACTCCAAGTGGGAGGCACTCATTGAGAGCAAAGGATCAAGCAGAAGGTGCTCAAAGACAATGCAGTGTCCCCTCCACCCATGAAGGTCACTGGGGATTTACCATCTACAGTCACTTCAGTACATCCAGGGCATTCTTTGTCCTTGGATAATAACCTATGTTTTTAAGATGCTTTTGCTTTTTTAAGATGCTTTTGCTGACTTTATCTGAGCCAGGGGTTACATAAGGATTAGTGTTCAAGCACTAGCAGGACTCAGAGGGTGCAAATGGAGTGTGCAAATACAGAGTCATGTACCTCAACTCACCCATGCCCCTTACTGTGAATGCAGCTGACCCAACTAATATGGCTAATGGGACTCTTTAAAAAAAAAGAAAAATAAAAAGTGAGATGAAATTAGTAACTAGCTTGTTTTCAAGAAGTGTGCTCATTTTTCCCACCACTGAGACATGTACTTGCAGGGGTAGCCTGTCCTTCTGCTGAGCTGTCTGTGCTTGAACTGTGGAGAGAGAATTTCCTTCCACAGCCTTTTCATTCCAGCTCCCCTCACCAGCAATAATCCCACAGCTTGGCCACAACAAACAGTTATTAACAGAAAGCCAATTATCCAAATTGATTGGACAGCACCAAACTTTCACCTTAAGGGAAGTCCTGATGAGTGGGTGTCTGTCTGGTACAGAAAAGATGATGGGAGCTGTTAAGAAAGATGGTGAGAAACTCAGTTCATCTGGATTAAGGTTTGCTGTGGGTATCTGTAACAGCATCCTCCTCATTGTTCATTCACACTCAATTTTTAGCTCATTTTCCAGTCAAGTAACCCACAAAGTGCCAGCTAATTTGCTCTAAAACATCACATAATGACAGTGTTGGCCAGTGCAGTAAAAGTAATGCCAATAATATCATGCAGCCCAATGTCTTCCCAAATCCTTCCCCTCCCAGAGCCACAGGGACAAATTTTTTTGGTGTTCCTAGGTTTGGGATCTGTCAAGCAGCAGTCTCTAAGTGTCCTGCAGACAAGGCAATTCCTAAGCCCAGGAACCTGGGGGGCTGTGCCCTGAGGATGTGTGCTACGTTTGTCACAGACCAGGATAAACTCACCTCCAGCGAGGAGTTGTACTCATGGTTCAGATCTGCATCCTCTGCTGCTTCCACCAGCCTCTAAAGCAAGCACACAGAAAGGAAGGTGAGTGGGTGCTGGGGCAAAGCCCTCCAGAAATTCTTCCAGCTCTATCAGCGATTG
>NW_005054326.1:108229-119490 GCF_000277835.1 Geospiza fortis | reverse complement strand
CTTTCCCTCCTCTCCTGCTGACCTGTCATTCTGTGCTACAGTTTTACAGCTTGGAAGGTACATTATTTGCAGCTATTTATTGCCAAGTGTATTCACACCTACTTACTTCAGAGTCCCTGCTAAACCCCAGAGCAATTTTAGATATCACAGGACATATACAAACAGAAACAGGTCCATTTGGAGAAACAACAGACAGATTTAATTTCATTTTCCATGAGCCCTTCCAAAAAGCCATGGGAAAGGCATTTCAGCCCCAGCTTGATGTCAGTATCTCATCAAAGGAAAAGGCCTTGTGGGAGTCTCAGTCTGGTATTGTTACTGAGACAAAGACCATGACTGGATTTTGTAAAGGGCTCAGCGATGCTGTGGCCATTTATAAGCTCTTACCATTTATGGAAGGCAATAAAATCAGCCAGTTTTCTCCAGTATGATGCTTCAGGGCACTAATTCTCAATTGGTACACACTGGGAAGGGATCCAACTAAACACATACATGTTTTCAAGGTTGCACAATCAGCAACAGTCTCAGCAAAACTACATTTTGCTCCTTCACAAAGGATAAGGCCATCCAAACACTGGAGAAGTCTGGCTAAGGATTTAATGTTATTGGCCAAAGCTCTGGGACTAAATATGCCCACATTTCACTTGGAGATTCAAATGATGTGTTTCTGGATGACTTTTCCACATTAGAAGCCTTAAACAGTCAAGGCTCTGTGACTACAGAAATATGCTTTTCATAGTAGGTAAATACACAGGAATATGATAAATCCTTAGATGCAGGAAGCAAGGGGGGCCAGAATGATTACCTGCTCTGATCTCCCACACTGCAACAGCTACAGACCCTTTGCCACCTCCTCCACACTTCCCCATGTACACAGCTGGAAATGCAAGCACCTTCCTTGCAGCCTGTGCTCAGGAGGTGCAGAAATTCCCCTTGAGCCACACACACAGCTGAAACAAGCCCCTAGTCTTCAGCAGCCAGAGTGCATTATGGAAGGATGAACTGGATTTTTCACTTTTGAGAGGCTTTCTTCTCCCCCTTTTTAAACAGCTTGTCTCCTAAAAGAGTTTTCATTCCCTCATATTTATTCCTAGACTTTGTTTTTGTCTTATTTTCTAATTTGAGCAGAGGGAGAAGCCAGCATCCCCTTGTCTGAACACCCACATCCTCCCACCAGTGTCTGCTTAAAGCTCAGCGTGAGCAGCCAGCTGCACCAGCAGCTCCTGCCTGGGCAGGGAAGTCCTCACACAACCCCTGCACCCACACACTCCTGGTGCAGGCAGAAGCCTGTGCCTGCTGCTCTGGGGCTGGCAGGACACAAATTCCCTCCCAGAGCCCCAAAGGCAGTGGTCATACCTCAACAGCTTCCACCTTCCTGCGGAGCATGCTCTCCATCTGCTCTGAGAACTTCTTGACCAGCTCCAAGCCATCCACCTCTTTGATTTTCAGGGTTGGCTCCACATCTTTGTACTTCTACCCAAGGGAAGGAAGAAAATCCTGCTGAGCAGGAGGTTCTTAAGAAGATGGATGAATTTTTCATTGTTAGCTGGGTATTCTCTTTGTGTTGAAACAACTGCTCTGATTTTATCACCTTCGATCTTTGCATTACCCCCTTTTCCACCCCATAGTTCAGGATGTGCAGATCAGTGGCCATAACTCAAAGCACTTGGACCAAGTAAAAACAACTGATCCAACTGTGAGCTTGTGGCTGTTGAAAGGAGCAATGCACGTGAAGCTATGAGTGCCTACAAATTAGAGACGCAGAAGGCCAAACCGTGCACTGTGATGACATCCACAGCAGCTTTATGCACATCACACACCTCCAGCTCACTCAAGGCAGAGGGAAGAGCAAGAGAATGGAGCTATGTGCTGTCATTGCAGCTTGTCCTATGTCACAGGTGCTCTGGGGCACCGCTGGGGAGATGTCCTGGCAGTGCAGGGGCTGTCCTGCCCCAGAGCCACCCCACCTGCGAGGGAACTTGCCAGGTCTGCAGCAAGAAGGGTCTGCTCAGTGCTCACAGAGGAGACTGCCAAGGAAAGCTGTGATAGACAGGGATGATGACACTTACTGGGCACCCAGGAGAATAATTTAGGCCAAGAGCACCACAGAGGCAATTGCCAAAACCCAGGAATTATGAACATGGCTACTTGCTGCTGCCTCCATGGGGAGAGGTGCTGTAATGAGGAGGATCTAGATCTGACAGCTTTAGAGATAACCAGTTTGTCCTCACCACGTTTCGTATAACCTAGGAATTAAAAAATCCCAAGAGTACATCTAAACTGTGTAAGCATAATCTGCCTCCTTAAATCTGCTCTTTTAAGACTGGCTAAAATGGTCTTTATTTCTCCTTTCCAAAAAATCCCACTGCTAACAGAGCTAGCCAGACAGAAGGATTAATGAAACCTGTGAAAGGACACAGGACAATTAACTTATTTCAGAAAAGACAGAGCCTTGTCTCCTGAGCAATCTGGAAACACAAAGGCAACCAACTGCAATTCCCTGGTCCCTCATCATCAGTTTTGTCTGCAGTGAGTACAGCCCCCCTCCAGCCTCACGCTGTGTTAGCATCACAGCAGCAATCTCAGCCAGGGCTGGGCAAAAAAAAAATGAGGTGGTGAAAAGGGCAAGGAGATGGCAGGGGCTCTAGTGACACTTCTGAATTAGAGGGAAGCAGCAGGGAAAGGACTTTGCATGTCTTTAGCGTGAGCCCGTGGAGTCCCTTTTGTTCAAGAAGCTCCTTGACCATGCAAGAGGGTAGCTGGGCACAGGCAGAGGAAGAAATGCCTCGAGGATGGGGCAGGCTGAGGAGGTCAGACAGAAATAGCAGCAGCATCCAGCCCACAGCAGGCATGGCAGGGAGGCTGCTCGCTCTGTCTGGCATGATTAACAGCAAGGGTTTTACTGGATTAAAAATGCCGGGCCTTCCATTCCCTCTGCTGGGGCTGGGGAGCTGGGACAGGCAGGGGAAGGAGGAGGAGGAGGGATTGAGGGGGAAGGTCGGGGTAACCATGCTGCCAGAAGAGAAATGTGCAGCCACCACCCCCGACCGCGGTGCCGGGCTGGTGAGAGACTGCAGCACACACCCAGCTGGTGTCTGTCCCTTCAGCTCTGTGTCACAGCTCTGCCAGCAGAGAAGTGATCTCTGCCAGGCTGGGCTTTAATCAGGCCCCGCTGGGGGGAGCAGGGTAATCTCTCCTGGGAAAGCTCACCAAGGCGGGGACACACCAGCATGGGCAAGCAGGCACTTCACAAAGTGACCTGCACCAGTTACCCTAAAGCACAGCCTCAGGTAAAAGCAACAGGGCTTTCCTGCCTCTCTGCTAATTTTTTTTAATGTGCTTTTGACATGCTCACAAGCAGATGTTACTGGGGTAAAAGTAATAATGAGGAATGAAAACCAGTGTGCTCATGGCATGCACATCTCAGGCCTGAGATCCAGCCAGAGATGGGAAGAAAAAAACCCCAACACAAAAAAAAGACCCAACTTTCTGCAAAGTTCCAGTTTGCTAAGGAATACACCAGTTTTGAGCTCAAATCCTATTTGAGCTTTTTTCCTACAAATGAACCAGCAAAACCACTACATGCCTGTATTCCTGCCATGGAAATCTCTGCCTATTGATGACTATTCATCCAAGATTTCCTAATGGTGGGCAACAGAGCTGTGATTTCAACACTGTCACCAGACATCATGGCTGAAAGTCAGCTCAGGTGCATGTAGTTGGCCAGGATCATCCTGTACAACCTGTGCTTGGGGTTCAGGCTGCTATCAGATAATTTTAAGTTACAGAACAGGAGTCAGGCTTGGGAGAACTGGCTGAAATGATCTGATGTTTGAAAAGAGGCCAAAAAGTTAGCTCAGCTCTAACAGAAAACCTTTTCTTATTCATCTAGCACTTAGCATTCCCCTAAAACAGCAGGAGCAATTCATTAAGATTCCCCTTCTGCCGTGACGGGGGTGTCGATTTAAAAGTAGAATATCCAGAATTCAGTATCCAAAGTTTTATCTGTGAACAGAGATATGTCACCAAGTATATATTCTTGTTCCCACCTCCATAAAATTCAGCCTATTGAAATACACAGTGCTGCATTACTCACTGCTAGTGGAACTAAATTAAGAGTGTGAAAGACATTCCTTTCATCTTCACCCAGGAAAACGTCTTGACTGAACTTCTCAAGTTTGTCTGTTCTTCGCATGTTTTTTGGGCTTTCTAATAACAGCAGGGCAAAGCTGAGATGAAGGATAAAAGCCTGCCCTTGGGGATTCAAGGGATGTCTGCTAGCTCACCAAGTCTCTGGGAATGATACAACCTGGTAGGAAGTCAACTACTTGAGTTTGCAACATGATTTTAGGGTTCTTCTGGAGGAAGCAAACAAAAAGTCCAAAGAAAAATAAGCAAACTGAAAACCACAAAAGAAAGTTTATGCCAAGTATTAAAGACAAGGTTTACATGCAAAGCATTCAGTAACTGAAAAATTATGACTCTCACAGCTACAATAAGCTGGTTACTTCAAGACTATATTAGGCACAAGGGAGACGTGAAATAAGATACAAACTGAGATAAGAGCACCTTCTGTATTTCCTCAGAGACAAAACGCCTGTTGACTTAGACATGCATGGAGAAAAAAAATCACCTGGACCTCTGCACTGTGCTCCCCACCCTTCTGCTGGTCTGGGCACAACCATGCATGCAGAGAAATATTTCATGTGAAAAACAGGTAATAGCCCAAAAAAGGAGCAAGGTGCCTGGGGAGCAGGTAAATCCATGTGTTTAATTTCTAGACTTTGGTGTGCTTGGCTCCCCAGGCCTAACATGCCCACAATTTGTGCCAATGAGATAATCTGCATACATTTTCTGCCAGAGTGCATGAAAATGATATTAGTAAAAGATCTGTCTGCATCCACTTGTAGTGCTGGAGGTGCCAGGGACGCAGTGGGAGCCCTCTTGGGATGGTCCCTGCTTTGAGATGATGAATTGTGAGGAATTCCTACCTAAAGAAAAGGAGGCTGAGAGAAGGACTGAAGTGAGTGCTGGCTGCTTCTCCCCTATTCCCTTATTTCCCAGGGAAACAACAGGAGATGAAAAAACTCAAGAAGTGGAGTTGAAAGATAAACCTGAGCTGCTTAAATTGCTTAAGTTAGGGCAGAACACAACACCACATGAATTTAGGAGATGATTTTTTGCTGGAGTGTGTACAGAGCAAGGCTGGATCAAGCTCATCTGTACCCCCTGCTCAAAGTGACATTTTCCTTCTGAGTCACAGATACTGGGAGCTATGGCTTGGGGACCCCAGGGGACAACAGGCAATGCAGAAGCATCATCACAACTGCTAAAAGCCCAACTTTTGCATCCATACCCTGCTGCAGCTGCCTCACAGTTAGTGCAAGAAGTACCTTTATCAGGGCTGACAGCTTTTTATGGCAGGGTGACTCTTTCCTGCCAAGAAGAGCTGATGATCAGCACAGACCTCAGTGATGGATGTTGAAAGCCTGTCCTGGTCAAACCTAGCAAAGGGAGTGCTGCAGGATATGATCCCCTTCTCCAGGCAAAAAGCAGCACTCTGGGGACAGGGAAACAGGGCTTAGCAGTGAGGCAAGGAATGTGATACCCAAATCCTGTGTTTTGCATGGGATGTGGGTACAATTGACAATGGTAACATGAGGACAGAAGTCAGACACCTAGAAGGTGTAAGGGGCAACTCATGGCTTGTGTCAGAGAATCAGAGAAAGAGTAAAGAAAAAAGAACTGGATGGCCACAAAGTGGAGTGTGCATTCCTCTGGATGCAGTCAGCAGCCACCAGTTCCCCAGAGCAGCACTTGGGAGGTGCAGGGCAGAGATCCCCAGGTCTGAAAGAGAAGCAGCTCTTCAACACTGACTTAAGGGAGCTTCCCTACAGCTGCAAAAGGGACCATTTGTTTAAAGCCCCTGGAGCTACACCCTTGAATGCTGCTGGAGAGTTTAGTGCAATAGTGCCTGTTTGGTGAACAGGCCAAGCAAAGCTCTGCCCCCCTGGCTTCCAGAGCACCTGCCTGAAGCAGAGTCTTAAGGGCAAAATGCAAAGAATTGATAAACAACTGGCTGAAAACAGATAAGAAAGCAAAAAAAAAAAAAATTAGTGTCAGCTGGAGAGATGCAGGAGGGTATGATGGGGTGAGTGATGAGGAGCAGAGAGACTTAGGAAAGAGGGAATGAAAGGTTAGCATGGGAGAGCAGGAAGTGATCAGAGGGAAACATGAGTGCTGTTAAAAAGTATTTTTAACAAAGAGTGGTACAACTAAGGTGGTGCTCAGCAATGGCTGATGAAAGCAGGGAAGGTGTTGAATGGATCTCCCTTCCAGTTCATGGAGAATTGCCACAGGGCATCACTCTGGGCTTAGGGATATGGAGCTCCACGGTTTTAAAGACAGCTGCACACCAGTGCCTTATTCTTTCCTCCACCCTGGGGGACACCTTGGGAGGCACAGGGAGGTGACACAAAGCAAAGGGAACCCTCACAGGTTTTGCCTACCTTCTGCAGCAGGAGAGAGCCTGAATACTTAGTCACAATGGAGTACAGCTCCCCACCAAAGGCATCTGCCCAGGACTTCACCCTAAAAAAAGGCCAAAAGAAGGAAAACCTGTGTTCATAATTCCAAATCTGCAGAGCTGGTTAGTCTGCAGAGTTTTCTTCAGACAGGTAAAACCCCATCATCCTGAGTACAAACCCCTGTATTTCTGTAAGCTACTCCCCAACAGTGGCAATATTTTGTCCCCAGACACCAGCCAGACAACCAGCAAGGCAGGAGACAGTGCTGCTCTGGGAAATTCCACCCAGGAGATTTGTGAGCAGGGAGAAACACTGAGTTCTGCTGATCTCAGTCACTGTGCTTGGCCTTGAACTTGTCCCACCTAACTTTGGATGTGGAAATTTAGTCTTAGGATAGCATATGAGCTCCTTCTGTTGCCAGCAAAGGGAAATAAATTGCTTTCTGCAGACACCTATTTGTCTCTCCTGACAGGCCCTGGGGTGAAGGGCTAGACACTCAGTGCCAAATCTGAAGAGAAATAAGTGTCAGGACTTAGAGATTCACCCCTTGGATTCAGCTCCTCCAGCAGAGCAGGCCAGAGACTGATGAGCCAGACAAATTCTCTGCTCTCACTGGCGGGGCTGCTGCTCGATAATGCCACAGTTGGTTATGCACACTGTCACTGTCAAGCACCCCCAACTCGTGCCATCCTGGAAATAATGGATGGCAGCAATCCCACATGGGGAACATTCAGATGTTGAGGAGCAGCCTGAACACTGAGCCATCCAAATCAAAATAGATGGCTCCCAGAATTGACAGAGCACTTCATCAGCACTTACACCAGCCACGTTAGGCAGCTCCCTCAACAAGGATTCACTTAAAAGAGATTTATTTAACGCAATAAGTGGCCTTCTCCACTTACCACTTATTTATGATAAGTGCAGAGTCTTACCTACAGCTTCCAGGGGAGTTCTTTGAGTCCCGGGCAGGCTTTAACCTCAGGGCCTGATTTCCCAGTGCACTGCACCACAAATAACACACCAACACACAGATGAGCTCGGGAGAAAAGCCAGCACAGCAATGGTGGAATAATCACAGGAGCTCACTTCAACCTAGGAAAGCCTGCTTGGACTCCCCTCTTGCACACAGGGACACAGAGGCTTTTTCAAACACATAGGGGATGATCTGGAGCAAACACAAAGCTTCAGCTCTGCACCTCTCTCCACCGCTATAAAAAAAGCATGAGAGAGTGGGTGCCTTTTAAAATCAATCCTTAATTGGCAATGAGGCATTCATATTTAACCACTCAGTGTGAACTAGCACCAGCTGAAGTCAATTTCTTTTTTTTCTTTTTCTTTTTTTGTTTTGCATTGTGCTCTGCATCTTATTTGCAGAGCCAGAGTTTCTATCTCACCATTTCATCCTTAGGGAAAAAAGCATACAGATATATATTTTCTAGGAGACCAGGATTTATTGGGCTATATCAGAGTTATTCTAGCAAGCCTGAAATAAAAGAGGAAACAGGGATCCCATGGGATGCTTTCCTGTTTGTTGTAGTAGTGACTAATCATTCCCTTAGATATAAGAATCTCTGGATCAACATTTAAATTGATGCCCATCTGCTGCTACTGGCTTTATAAGTTTTATGTACAAGCTGTTTTGTGCTGAATTTAACTAATATTCTCCAGTCTCCTTGCCTTTTACTGTAGAAAAAGAAAACCTAAACATGAAGGATAGTAATTTTAGCAAGGATGTTTATTTTTACCTCATTTCCCTCCCCTCACCTCTGTTTTGTGTCATACATGTAGTGTGCCCCTGCTCCTTCCTGCCCTCAACATTCTTCAACCCAGCAGGGTGGAAGAGTCTGTGGTGTTAATTTCTGATTAGTGAGTGCAGTTGAGCAACTTCTTGAAACTTCCAGTTACAGCAGAACTTGAATAAAAAAGGGGTTTGTATAGTTTTGGGATGTCTGCTCTGGCTCAGGGACTGGCATTGCTTCTGGTCCCAAAGCAGAGGAAAATCGAGGCACAAAGACCGGGGGACCAAAGACAGGGGCAGAGACTGGCAGCTCTGGAGGACTGGTTGGAAAGTTAAGGGGCACAGAGGAATGAGAGGGCTCAAAAGTCTCAAATCCCTGTGCTACAGGGCTAAAGTTTCTGTCATTAAAAATATCTGGTGGCATTTCATGGAAGTTGCAAAATAGGAAAGTGAAGAGGCAGAAATACACTGGCATTTTCGTATTTAAAAGACAATTATTTGCCAGGGAAATGAGCAACCTTACAATACTGGGAAATTAAGGGCAGCCTGCTGAACTTAAATAAGTTCCCTTAATTTTTTTTTTCATAAACAAGCGAGAGAAAAGGTCAGTCTGAAATTCATCAGCTTGCAGAGAAATTTCTTTTAAGGCCTCTGGCTCTCTCCAGCTCGGGAGCACGTGTATAAAGGCAACAGGAGCAGCCTAAAGAGGCCACACCAGGTTGATCTTTGCCTCTCCCACCAGCACTTCCCAGTGTTCCATTACCTTAAGAAGAAGTCAGCCCCAACTCCTGACTACACCATGGCTGGTGGACGAGCAGAGCTGCGTCCAGTGGGGAAGAAAAGGTGTTTTGTGTGCTCAACTGGCACCCCAGAAGCACCACTAGGAACTGACTGAGCAGATTTTTGCACTGCTGGAGCTAGAGAGGAGCGAGCTCTGGAATGAGCTGGCGGTGATCCAAGCACGATGCAGCAAAGCCAGACGCGGCTTGGGGAGCAGCACAGCCCGACTGAGCCTTGTGTCACCTCACCCTGCCTGAACCCAGCCGCTGCTTGAAGGACTCTGCTTTTGTGTCCCCAAAATGTCCCCGTGTAACCCATGAAACAGAGCCATTTTCTGCTGACTTACTCCCTCTGGGCCTCTGGCCAATGTATTTCCCTGCTGAAATTTCATTTCAAAAGGGTGACTTTTGTGTTTTGGTTAAATTCATGAGTGGATTTGAAACACCAGGGATTAATTCAGCCACTGCTCTGGTTTTAGTACCAGAGGAGAAAAGCTCTTTTTCTATTGTTTATTCTTCATTCTTGTATAGGAATAAGTTCCAAATTGTGCAAAGTGACGTAAATCTCTTTTTTTCAGTATCACATTATAACGAAACACATCAGAAAAGGTTTTGGTCAGAGATTGTCTGCCTCTAATCCCTGCTCTTGTATTCAGTGGCAAGAACAGCAGAAAGGACAGGCTGGCTTCTAAATGCCACAGGCTTCAATGCCAACAGGTATTCCTATGTGGTATTTCTCCTGGACATGAAAAGTTGATTTGCTTGGTTTGAAGTTGGCAGAAGTTGGATTTTATCTTGTGTAACCTCTGTGTCCTTTCTGTGAAACCCAGACCCAGAAGCACTTTTGCTGGGGAAGGGCTTGATAGTGCAAGAATAGAATTGGCAGCAAAGTTTCCTGAGTCCCTCCTGGATAATGCCAGTGCAGCTCCCGGGCAGATGGGCTGTATTGGTGGCACATCTCTAAGCGCCTTATTGGCAATTTTTGAATAAAAATTATTTCCCCAAATGCAGGAAAGGACTTAAGCTGTCTTGAGTTGATTTTTCAACTGGCTCAAACTGGCTGGCAGTGTTGTCTCCTCTCCAGACCAAGCTGCTGTCCTGCACCCACAGCCCTATCCCAGCACCCCAGAGGCTGCCCCACAACAGCTTTTACCAACGGTGGCCCTGACATTTCTAATCCTTAAAGGATTTAACTCGTCCAAATCAGCTTAACAAGGTGAAGTTTTTATAAACTGGGGTTGCTGGGAGCTCTTGGGCTCCTGGGGGGCTGCCAGGGCTGTGTTGCTGGTGGGGAGCTTTCCGGCAGCGACGGTGCTGCAGGAGCCGCTCGTCACATGGACACACACAGGCCTTGGAGCACTGCAAACCCAAGGTTTGCAAACCAAAAACCCCAAAAGATGCATCAAGAGTCCTTGCATGTGCAGTGCATGCACAAACCACGGCTGGGTGTGCTTTGTATTGCAGCTCAGTTTCTCATCCCTTCTCTCCGGAGCTCTGGGGAGGGCCATGACGCTTTTTGTAGAGAGGTGGAGCCAGCGCCAGCAAGAAGTGCTGAGGCCTCTTTCCTCCATTCAGCCTCGCTCACTAACATCCTCTGACAGCCACACAGGTGAATAAACACGGCTGTGTGCATTACCCAGGCCCTTTTCAGCCAGCACTGATCCAGACCAACGCAAGGGACCAGAGCTTCGGAGCTGCAAACCTTTCTCTGCACAAAGAGGTGTATCATCGCTCAAACACCTCGTGTGCACCTTCCCCAGCCAGAACCTGGCCAGTGCTGAGCAGTATCCCTTGGGTGCTCCTGTGCACCTTCCCCAGCCAGAACCTGGCCAGTGCTGAGCATCCCCTGGGTGCTCCTGGCATCCTGAAACCCAGCAGTGCCCACTGAAACCACCCTGCTCAACTGGGAGCTGCCAAACTGGGGCCACTCCCCACTGCCTCCATGGTGGGATCTGTGCAAGTTGCAGCAGCGGCAGCGAGGTTTTACCAACGTGTCTTTAAACTGGTTTTGCCTTCTGCTGCCCAGTGCATTAAGCAGAGCATTAACAGATGTCAAAATATTTAACTAAAGGAGATGAGTATCATTGCTACGCTTGAGGAGTGGGGAGGAAGAGGCATTGCATCCTAGTCCAGACCTGGACACAGAATTGGTGGCTCCCATGTCAGTGCCAGCCCCTGGAGCCATGTGTCCCTCAGGAGCAGCCTGTCCCCGCCCCG
>NW_005054326.1:91623-107376 GCF_000277835.1 Geospiza fortis | reverse complement strand
GGCTACGTAATCCGCTGCCAGCCCTTCATCCCCTCTCCAAGCAGCAGCAGCCGCAGATTTAGGGAAGTGGAGTGGGATAAAATCACCCGGGATTACTCTGATTTCTGAAGACGGGTCTTGGCTTCTCCAGCCGGAGGTCAGGCCGTGCCTGTTCTAAAGGGGTCGCATCCACATCCCCCAGAGCCTTCCCAGAGCTTTGATCTCTGCCTAGCGGGGCCTCCCCGACCTGCAGGATGCTGGCGGGTCTCTCCGGCTGGTTGTCCCAGCGTTATCTCCCGTCCAAAGGGGATCGGGGGAGCCCTGAAGGTACCAGCGGGTCCCTGCTGGCCCCTGCCCCGTGCTGAGGTTTGCACAGGGATGATGAGGCCGAGCAGAGCCTTGGCAGCATCCAGGACAGCTCCGAGGCAATTGCCAAGGCGATCTCCTTCCAAACCACGGCTGTGGGTCTCTGGCCAGGGCAGAGGAGGGAAAATGAGCGGTGGAAACCAAAAGGGACATGAAAGGAAGGGCTCTCTCTGCCAGTTTCAACTGATTGTCTCCTAATGTGAATGATTATTTATTAATAGCCAGACCTTTCAGTTTGGCCAACATTCACTTGAGATTGCCATCCCCTGGTCTGTGTCTGGAGAGCAATGAATCAAAGGAGCCCAATTGCTGAGCCTGATGAATGGCAGGAAGCAGCGCACTGCACACTCGGATGAGGGACACACTGTGGAAGATCATTATCATCATGAGAAGTATGAATTATAAATAACTGCAGATATGGCAGCAGAAAGAGCATAAATTACTGCTTCAACCTGTTGAACGGCTTGGCTCTATGGCTATGAATTAAGCCATTCATTACAGTACCTTCCAATCATCTTCTGCACATTTACAAATGGCTTGTTTAATGTAAAATGCAAATGTTTGATGTAAAATGTGAAGCCACGCTCGATTGTTGGGTTTCTCTAAGGACATAGAAGGGGAAACTGGCTGTCAAAGCAATGAAATAAAATTAAGGCCCATACTATAGATGGCAACTATAAGGAAAATTAACTGAATCCTGGCCAAAACCAGCACAGATGCAGTTTAAATGGGATAATAGAAGCGACAAAGGAAATACTGAAAAGGGAATAAAACCAGGAAACATTGAATAGAGGTTAAATTGTATGATGAAGAGGCTGAAAGCCTGTGGTAAGGAATTAAGTAATTCCAGGAATAACTCACCTCAGGACAGGATGGTTTTGTCATTTATTACAATATTCACTCCAGACTGAATGTCTTATTGAGAATCACAATCTTCTTCAAGCAGAAGCTGCAGGCCTGGAGGGCATAAATTTCTCTTAATTTTTTTTAAGTCTGTGCAGAGTGTTTCATGGGAAAGTCAGAATGATTCTTTCTGACCTTAAAATCTACAAAAGAATCAATTTCTACACAACAAACACTCAAGGGACAGTGCCTTTAGCACATCACATGGCTGCACAGCAGCTGCCTGAGCCAGCTTTGGAAGGCAACAGGCAGAGCAGATCTGGGCCCATGTAATTCACCTCTCCCAAGTGGCCAAAATGTGCTGCCTCCTCCTGCCCCTGCAGCTGGAAAATAGGAGAAAAGTGCTCTTAGAGGAGCTGGGAATACTGACAATGAAGGCTTCATTTGTCTGTGCTTACCAGGATTAAAACTGAGGGGTGGCATCCAGGGTGACAGGCTTCCCTGTCTGAGTACTTGAGGGAAGAGAGGATAAAAATTCACATTCTGGGAAAAAAATAAATCTGAAATGAGATCTAAAGGCAGGACCATCAACATTTTAGATAACATTTTTTCTCCCCTTTGCAAGGAGCCATATAAATTGTTATTGTGAGTGATTTTTGCAGGATCTCTTCAGTGTGCTGCTTGCAGCTGGGACCCACGTTAATCTAGATGGGTTCTGGCAAGAGCCCTTGTCTGGGTGTGTTTGGTAACCCCTGAAACATTGATAGAAAAGGCAATGAGACAGCAGCACGCTGAACTGGGAGATCCAAATCCCTTTATTTGGATTTATCTCATTTACTGGATATATCTCACTTAACCCCTTAATGATCTAAAATTGCAAGGAAGTAAGATTGGAAGATTAAATGAAAATAGCACTGAAAACTGAAAACCCCAGGTGCCTGGAGGGGCCTTAATGGGATTAGTGTGCATCCAGTTGCTTCTGCAGAGCTCAGCCTCCACCGTGTGTGAGCACAGTTGGAGCAAGGGAAGGAGATAACAGCAGGGGCTGACTGGGGAAAAAGAAAATGAAATCTGTGAGAAGGAATGAAAGCAAATACATAAAAAGGAGTGAGAACTTAAAGCTGCAAGGGATACGAGGTGAGCAAGTGCAGCAATTTAGAGCTACATTTGCAAAACCATGAGGCAATAAAAAAAATACCAGTGTGATTTTGTGCTGTAAACACAGGCAGGGGAGAGATTTACCTGCTCCGTTTATTTCTGGTTTGACTAAAACCAAGGTTTGGATTATCATGTTGTGGGAAGAGACTGGCAAATGTTATGACCAGGAAAAGAACAAATATCACCAAAAGACTGGTTAACAAGTGTAGTCTCACAATGGGATACATAGGAGGAGAGTGTATGTAAAACAAGCCATGATGGGAATAAACAATGTTTATTCCTTGTTCCTAGCAGACGAATTTATCTGAGATTGTAACCTTGTGCCTCTCATTATCTCTTGATGGGGCAACTTCGAGAGCATCTGGGCACAAAATCTCCTTTCCACCCTGGTCAAATACTCTGCTTGTGACCCTGGGTTTGAGCTGGTGTCCCTTTGAGGAGACATGGGGATGGTGTCTCTGCCTTGTGTGAGCAGGTGTGACCATTCCCTGGGGTGTGTGGAAAGCAGGCTGGCAGCGTTTGCCAATACCACAGAACCCAATCTGTGTCCCAGCAGCTGCCAGGGGAGGGGATCCCTGCCAGAGGCAGTGACAGAAAAGTACTTTTAGTCTTGGTTTTACTGACTGCCCATGCAGATCTCTTGGCATCGAGTTTTAGTGCTGTGGAGAGTTAGCAACCTCTGCAAGCTGAGTTTGCAGAGGTGTGGATTTGATGGGAATGGGAAGGGGCTGCTCCTGCACGAGTGGTGGTGCTGTAGCTGGGCCAGGGGAGGTGTCCCCAGCTGAGTGCTGCCCTCCCAACCCCCTTGGCTCCATCAGGAGCTCTGCAATCCCAGCTGAGCTCTGGGAAACAGGAGGATTTGGACCACACATGTCCTCCCAGAGCCCACATCACCCCCATGGGCTCTGTACATTTATGCCTGCAGACCCATTCATCTGCAAGCCACATGCTCTCCCCGCAGTTTATAGAAGCAGCCACATAGGTGTCATATTAATTAATGCCTTCAGCTGGTTACTTTGCCTTTTTTTCCTTTTTAGTTTTTTTTTCCACAGCTCCGCTCTAAATTTAGACTTGTTTAAATACTCCAAGAATAAATGAGCATTTTTTTAAAAATTTGTTTTTGCTAGCAGCATTTTAAACTCTCATCAGACACAGTGTTCTGAGCAGTAGGAAGATCAGGGCACAGAGGGAGACACCAAGGGAGAGCAGAATGCACAGGAAACAAAAAGCACTGGAGCATCTTCCCACCACCTCTGAAGCCATGGCAAGGAAAAGAAGAATGAATTAAAAAAAAAAAAGAAAAAAGAAAAGGAAAATAACTGAAAGCAGATGCTCTGTTTGGGGAGAACTGCTCACAGTTCTCCCCCACAAGAATGCAGCTTTCCTGAAAAAGCAGACAGAGGGAAAGTGAACTTTATCCACTATCAAAGGGTTAAACTTAATCTTTTACATTTCAAGTCCACCTGAAGGAACTTGATTAAGAGAAAGGGAAATCCCATTTTTAAAGAGATTAAAGCCTTTTGTGATAAACTGGCTGCACTAGAACAGCTTTAATGGGGAGGAGGCTTTGCTTTGTGGGGAGCCCCAGGAATTTTGGTGCATCAAGTGCCTGAATAAATGATGGCAGTCTGTGCTGCAAAGACACTTGACTCAGTGCACATCTAGCAACATCATCTATGCTGCCAAATCCTGTGTATTAGAGGCATGATGCAATGACCCTGTTTGGGGAACACGCTGCAGATCCCTCCTGCTCTCTGCTCACTGTGTTAGTGAGGATTCAGGATTTTGCAAGGTTATCAGGACAGAGGTATTCGGGCCAAATTAAAGTTGTTCCAGCCTGGCAGGGCTACAAAAAAGGAGGGTCCCTCCTCCATCTGTTCCACTGTCAGGGTCAGCAGGTGGGGAAGGCACAGAGATGAGTTCACAGAGATCATAGTTGCCTTTATGCTCTGATGTTACTGGTTCACCTACTTGCTGAAATCCTGATAAGGATTTATTAGGTCATGGCTGTAGGGTGTTTTGGAAATACAATAATTCTCTGAGCTCTTGCAGGGGGAGACACCAGAGCCTCCAGTGCCAAGGACCCTCTTCTGGCTTGGCAAGTGATCTACAGGGACAAAGCAGCAAAGCCCCACGCTTCCCTGCCCTCCCCTGATGTGTTTGGATCACACTGTCAGATTACCAGGGAGGTTTTCTCTGTTCCCTGGCAATAGGGGTGGCTCAGGGAGGCCGTGGAGCTGGGCTGCAGCACTCTGCAGGCCTCTCTGTGGTGATCCAGGCATGGAACATCTGCCTGTCAGGGAAGATGGCATCAGCACAGCTGAGCTGCCTCTCCCCAGCGCAGCGCTGAGGGCCAGGGGCTCTCCATCTGTGGGCTGGCACAGCACTCGTGCCTCATCCTTGGGGAAGCTGCTGCATGCTGTCACAGCATAAATAAATGGAAATGGCTGGGCAGAAAGATTTTTTTTTTTACATTTTTCAGAGGTTGAAAAACTTTGAATCTTTCCTGCTATTTTTTGTTGCCGATGCTGAGTGCTTAAGCAAGACCTGTTGTAGAAATGTGTATCAGAATTTACAGAATATTCAGAACTCGATTTAAAAAAAAATCTTAAAAGTCTTATTATTTCTTTTCCCTTCCTTTTGATTTCACAGAAGGCAGCAGCTTTGCCAAAATTCTAGGTCACAAATTATAACATTTCATGCTTTTCTCCTTTGAAAACGAGACCACTTTTTTTTTCCCCACAAAAATCAGAGGCGATCAGTTTCAGTGTGATTAAAGATAAAAGCTGGGCTTTGGATACATTTT
Organism: Geospiza fortis; assembly: GCF_000277835.1. Taxonomy (NCBI): domain Eukaryota; kingdom Metazoa; phylum Chordata; class Aves; order Passeriformes; family Thraupidae; genus Geospiza; species Geospiza fortis. Next base: position 102,224 of record NW_005054326.1, on the reverse strand, counting down.
ACCAGACATTGATGTAGGTGTAGATAAAACCAGTCCATTCTTTCATGAATATTAATGAAAACATGTTTTGTGATTTTAGGCAACCATCAATTGTTATTAAAAATACTCTGACAGTTCTGAGGAAGAGAAAGAGGTGGGGGGAGGCTCTGCAAAAGGCTTTCCACATCCAATTAACACCGTTTTGTGTTTTGCTGTGAAATTACCCTGTAGTGAGTGTGAAAGGTGCTTCCCTGACCTCCAGCTGCTCAGCGGGCTGGCAGGGAATGGTGTTCACCCATCCAAGCATGGCAGCACAGGCTCTGCTCCTTTTAAACTCTTTTAACCTCTGGTTACAATTCAAGTCACTTCCCGTCACCCTAAATTGCCTCCGACTCCGTAATTAGCTCAGTCACCTGCCAGCTTCCATAACACACACTCCTTCTTCCTCCCTTCGACATCTGACAGCACCCTGCTCTGCCAGCAGCTTTCAAACAGATTCCCCTCCACCCCAGGGCCTTTGGCGCCACGAGCCTGCCCTGAAAGGATGAAGATACAAATCACGTTGTGCCCAGAAGGATCATTAAATGCCTTCTTTGATTTCCTTCAAGGAGCACAAACGAGCTCAGGAAGCGAACCAGCGTGTTTCTTGCCAGCTTTTTTGTTGTTGTTGTTGATGTTTTTGAGCCCCCCTCGGTGTGGGGTGATGGAGCTGGTCCCTCCCTGTGGTGGGTGAGGAATCTCCAGCTCTCAGCCATCTCCTCCTGACTAAGGAGACTGCCAACCCCCAGGACAGAGTGGTTCCCAAGGATTCAGCCTGGTCTGGGAACATATGTTATGAGAGAAAATAACCTCTCTCTTAAGGTCCTCTGCTGGAACGTGTAGCAGTGTGCAAAGCCTGAAAAAAAAAAACAGTTTCTAGCAGCCTGGCTCCTTCTGCTTCCCTCCACTCTTGTCAGCATCTGGGCAGCACATGGGACAGGCAGGAGAGAGACGGGGAGAGCTCAGCAAAACACTGGGTCAGGGACAGAGCAGCCTGCAGCACGCTGGAGATGAAACCAAGAACTGTGTCCACCCTCCATGACAAAAAGTGGAATGTAGGACTGCAAGGGGTATCCATAAAGAATATTTTATATACATAATATTTAAATATAAAATTTTAATCAAGCAAATATTTCTAAATTTTGTGTTGTAAGAAAGTAAATTTCTATTCCAACTTGTGATGTCTGTCTCAAATCATCTTTCATTTGCCAAAGCTGCACTCCAGCTCCTGCCTTCTCGTTAGTGCAGCGTTGAGGCTGAAGTTTACATCTTCCTGAGCCAGAGGCTCCTGAAGTTTCAGACAGAAGCCAAACAGTTGTGCCCTGAGGGATTCCTTCACAGGAAATCTGATGTGCATAAAGTAGGCAGAGCAGGCACTGAAATCTCATTAGTGATGGTTGCTTGCTGCAGCTCTGACCTTGGCTTAATTCGTTCAAGTGATGCTGGAGTTAATTGGCGTTCTCAGTTTGGAGTGATTCCCTTTTACAAGGGCACTTTAAGCCTGGATCTGCTCTGCTGGCCAGACCTATAACTCCCCTAGACAGAAAAAGCATTACCTGGCTGTACTTGTGTTCCAGTGTCTAGTGTCACACTCTGACAGCCACTGAGCCACTTCATGGCAGCCCCTGAGTGTCACCCAGGGCTGGAGGGAAGCCAGCACCAAACACAGCAGCTGGGCTTTCAGCAGATGTTGTCCCCCAGCCTCAAGGCTCTTCCTGCTCTGTCACCAGGCACAGGGACAGCCACCCCTCCCAGGACACTCCACCTGCTCTCCTGCTCCAGCAAATGCTTAGCCTGCACCTGGCTCACTTGGGAGGTGAATTCCTGGGACTGGCTGTGGCCCTCTGTGGTTGCTAGAGAAGCACACAGGGCCAGAGACACAGCACTCCAGATCCTCCTCATCCTCCTCATCCCACATGGAGACCACGGAGATGGGAACTAACTGTGCCCAGGATTCCATAAGTCCTTTCCTGAGCCACTTTCAAAGTGTGCCCTGCTATTGTCACAGCCCTCAGTTACTGGGCAGCTTTGTCCCATCCTCGAAGTGCCATAATTTTCTATTTGCCTTCCAGAGGTTTTTCCAGAGCTCTGCTGGTATTTTTTCCTAATAGCTGTTTTCACATCCACCAGCAGCTATTTTTTTCTCATCTACCCAGGCAGAAACAGCAACTGGAAAGGCTATTCACTTCCAAAGCCTTCCCTCCAAGGATGGGCTGCAGAAGCAAAGGGCAGGCTGGTGTTCTTTCTCATCTCACCAACCTCCATTGAGGGTGATCAGGAAAGAAAGGAGCTCACTGCTTTCACAGTCCTCCCAAAATGCTGGGGGGAGTCCAGAAGACTTCCAAATTCCACAGCATGCTGGCCATACTCAGGCTAAAAGATTAAAAAGGGATAGCCTTACACATCTAGTATGGACTAAGATGGAAGCAGAGAAGGTTGATGTGACCAGAGCTCCTTAGAGTCCATTGCTTAGGAGGGCTGAGAAATCCAACAGGTTAAAACAGCCATGGAGCCCTTTTCTGCTTTTTGGCAGGGCAGACACTGATTAGCTGGATTCAGTACACTGCTGAACGTGTTAAGCAAGGAGAAAATTGATATTAGCTCCAGAAAACAGCCGCTTGTGCCATGGCAGCTCAGGGCCATGAAGGTGTAGAAACAAATGCAGAGAGCACAGAGCGAGCTGCGTCTCTGGCCAGGGGTTTTGTGGAGATCAGGTGAGCAGATCCTGTGCCCGGTAGTCAGGAGGATGTTTGGATGTTTTATCACCCACAGTGAGTTGTTTTCAGCATTGCTGAGCAGTCTGTTCCCTAGCACATGAAGACTGGGGTGGCCAAGGGCAGAAACAGACCTCAATAGCTCAATAGCCCACCCTGTTCTGGCAAAGTCATGTTCGTGGGGAAGGAGCTACAACAGAAAGTTTTGCCTTTTTCTCTCCCAATGAAAATGGACTTTTTGTAATTCTGGTCTTTTCTGAAATGACAGTAGCAATTGCTCACCTCTGGACAGATCATCAAAACCCCTTTCAGACTCCCATTAAGCTGCTGCAGTCATCAGGCAAGAGGAAAACATTTCTAAGGAAGAAGCACAACAACAGCTTTGACAGCAGCACGTCTCAAATCACATCAGAGACTCAGAGCAGAGCTAATGGGACAGGAAGGATAATGGGAATCTTGCACCAACTGGTCTCCTTAGTGTCATCTTTGTCACACAGCTGGAGACAGCATATTTGGGAGCAACTGTAATTTATTTTTTGATCAATATGGGAGCTGCATATGAAAATACTCTTGCTGCTCTGGTCACTCCCTGCTGGCTTTGTTCATTTCCCTGGCCTAGAGCAGGCTCAGGGCACGCAAGGCTGCCATGTGCCAGCCACCTGCTGGGTGAGGCAGCACCTGCAAAGGGAAAGGAATACAATATCAGAAATCCTGCATTTGTCTGGACTAAGTTTTGGTTGCTAGGCTGCTGCTGTTGCCTCTGTCTGCTCCTTGCTTTTTCCAGTTTTCCGTGCTTACACAACATGCTGATCTCTTTACAAAGGGCTGGATCTGGGAAACAGAGCAGTTTGGGCTGGACTGAGGGATTTCTCAGTTGGCTGCAAACAAAAATGAAGTGTTGGGAGAGGAGTGAAGCCCCAGTGGGGTGTGAGTGAGCATCAGTCTCTGCCTTTGCCTCTTGACTTCTGTGACCTCCATACATCTGTTATGGAACTGCTCCTCATGTCCATTTTAAGTGGGGTAATATTTCCTTCTCTCTCCTTTAGAAGGGTAATGTGTATAAAAAGCACTTTTAGACACTTCTATCCAGCTATTTATATAAATGCACTTGTTGAAGATTTAAAAGATATATGTAAGAAATAGAAATCTTTTAAAAAGGTGTTAAGAGTTCTCATCCGAAGGGGATTATGAAATCATCACTTCCAGAAAAGGAGCAGAGCACTTCAGATTAAATACCCAAAGAGTGCTTGTGCCCCTCTCTTCTGTATGTGAACCTGCCCCTGTTCCCCTCCCCAGCTTCTGTCTGTCCAGGCCTCCCTCTCAGCACTGGGTAATTAAGCAGCTTGTTATGGTGTGACAAGAAAAGCTCCACTTCTATCTTCCTGTCACCTCCTAAACTGATATTTTATCTCTGAGATCTTCCCACTTCTTAACCCGCTTGCTTCAAGGTGTGCACAGCAGAGACACAAGGGCTTGTTGTCTTCATCTCTGGGCATGTGGCTGCTCTCTGCACTGACACTGGCCAGCCTTTGTCTGCTGGATTTAGCAGCCCCTGCAGTGAGGGATTAGCTGAGTGTCCTGAAATTTAATGCTCTCTAAATTTCTGCTTTTAGCTAAGAAATGAAAGTTTTCCTTGACTTTCCTTGATTTTGTTTTTTCAATCATGTTTTGTTGGGCTCTTCTCTCTCCCTGGTCCCTCTTCTGATTTCCACATCTGCATTTCTGCCCCTAAAGGCGAGCTGAAAATTTCCAGTTTTCATGCCTTTTTAGAACTATTCACTAATTTCAAAGTCCTTAGTGGACTTTCTTGAGTACACAGTCATAATTTATTCATATTTCTCAAAGGAGTTAACTGGAGACTCCTCAATTTTACATTTCCACTCATTTCCTCTACCCTTCCCTTGATGCAGCTCCTGCTTTATGATCCCTGGAGGGACTTTTCTCAGAGACAACAATGCTTTTATTTGTTACAGGATTCATCAGCTTCACCGGTGGTCCTGCTGACACTCTGAGACATTCCTAAGCTGTGGCACACATTTGGTGGGATGTGATGGATGTGAAAGGAGCCCGTGGTGATGGCCTCTGCTTGCTCGTGGGGCAGACAAGGGTTACAGCATCTCCCTGCAGCTGCTTTGGAGGAACTGGAGATTTTAGGAACTGGGGCAGGGCTAAGGAGGAGGGCACAGATGGCTTGGAAGCACTAGGTTTTGGAGAGGGTGAGGCAGCAGAGGCAAGAGGATGATGCTGCTTGCAGACACACCTCTCACAGAGATGGGAATTGCACCTCTGCAGCCAGCATTCAGTAGGTGATTCCTGAACTTTGGTACAATTCTGCAACTTGGCAGCTCCCCTGATACAAGCTCTTGGCTGCAGCTCACTGCAGCCAAGGCAGAAGCCAGGAGAGGCAGGACTCCCCTGACAAGGATCCAGGAGGGGAGCCTCAGGCACAAAGGAACCCTGCTCAGATGAATGAAATGCAGGCACTCTGGCTAAGTGGTAGGTCTGGGGCTACAGCTCCAGGCAGAAAGCAGGCAGCTGCTGGTGAGCCAGACTGCAAAGCAGCAGTAAAAATGAAGGAAAACAAAGCTTTTGTTCCCAGCCTGAGTAGCCCTGCTCTGGGAGAGCTGCCAAGAGCCTGCACGCTCCTTTCCTCTCTCCCTCTCAACCTCGTATTTACAGGCAAGTGCTGAAGAAAAACCCACAGGTGGGCAGGGTTCTGAAGGGACATATTAATCATTTCTCTCTCTGTTCTAGGATCTTTGAAAAGCAGATTTCAGCTCTTGGTGAAGAAATCCAGGACGGGTGGCTGTACCTGGAGACAAAGGGATGTGTGGCAGCAGCATTTGGGCAAAAAAATGTTAATTTTTATGTAGGATCTAACCATGGGATTAACATCCCTCTGTGCACACAGCAGCAGCTGTAGGAATACCATCATTTTCCAGAGTTCCCTGATGCCATGGAAGCAGGATACTCTCTTGCTGACAGGAAGATCTCATCCTTCCTATTTCTTTTCTGTTGTTTAGTCACACGCTGGAGGGTTTTTCCTTCTGCCTTTACAGGGCTTACCTTGCTTTTTGTGGCATTTGTGCCCAAATAGAGAAAAAACATAGTTTAATTAATGTATGTTCCAAATGGCTTAAAAATATTGTGTGAGGTTTTTTTTATTACCTGTTTGACTGAAGCTGCTGCTCTCAGAAAATGTGCAGTGTCTTCCTATTGTGTACACCAGATGTTTATTCTAAATTAATTGATTGGATTTTTTTAAATGTTGTTGCTCACCTATTGAAAAGAAAAAGCATGGAGATTACTTGAAACTCAAATTCTTTCCACCACAGCTATAAAGGAAAGGCATTCTTACATTAAACATATTTTTTCCAATATCTGTTCTTTAAAGTGATGTAAAAATCTCCTTTTCCTCTCCACTTTGCCCTTTCCAGTACTTATTTCCTGCTTGTTTCAGTAGTTTTTTTCATCTATACTTAAAGCAGTGTGGTTCCTGCATTTCACATTCACATCCATGCTGGGCAGATTTATATCTGAACACTGTTCTGGTTTGAAGGTACAATCACCATTAAATTAAAAAAACCCCACGAATCTGAAGAGCAGATTCACACCCTCCTCTGCTGCACCCTGAGGAAAGGCAGGGCCTTGTCACTGTCATATTTTCTGAAAAATCTCTTTGCCCAGGATTCTTCTCCTGGGAAGCTGAGAAGCCTCAGAGAAAAAAGAAAACAATGTTATCTCATTTGCTTCTCCTGTGTTTTTCTGCTTTGGAATGGTTTGGAGATTGTTTATCCAACAGGTGATTGTTTGATTGGTTTCATGTGAATTGTTTTAACTTAATGACCAATCACAGTCAGGCTGTGTTGGGACTCTGGAAGGAGTAATGAGTTTTCATTATTATCTTTCACCCTTCTGTAAGTTTCCTTTCTCTATTCTTTAGTATAGTTTTGGTATAGTATAGTATAGTATAATATAGTATAATATAATAAATATAACGTAACATAACGCCTTCTAAGAACATGGAGTCAGATTTTCTGGGGAACCCAGAAAATACCACAGGGGCTGACAGTGGTGCCAGTGCAGGTTCAGCACAGGGTGCTGGTGCTGGGGAAGGTGCTGCCAGGCTAACTTTAGCCCAGACACTCTAATCCCCCTGGCTAAATTAGGTTTGTGCTGAGAGCTGCCCTGGCCAGATCCTGTCTTTCCACCAGGTCTGTGCTGGGATTAGGCTCGGGATCAGCAGTTGCTCTGTGGGAGGGACCTGCAAACACTCCTGGATTCCCAGAGTCAGCCAAGGTAGGGGGCACAACAAAGTCACCTTTTGGTACTTGTGGCATTTCCCAAGTCTTGATGTCAGCCAAGAGGAAGAGCCTTTGGATCCCAGTTTCCCCAACACCTCAGTGTTGGGAAGGATGGAAGTTTGACAAGGAAGTCTCATAGATATGTGTGCTTGGCAGAAAGATTTTTGAATGTAGAATCTGAAGAAGGAATAGAAATGAAAGCAAGTTTTGATATAGAAGAAAAGAATTGCTGAGCCAGTCTTACTGGATAACCAAGGAGGCAAAGGGTGTGTTAGTTAGAAGGGGTTTTTATGACTTAGAGCAAAGGATAAACCCACCTCAAACAAGATGTTTTTACCAAGCAGAAAGATAGCACAGGCAAACAAGTCAGCAAAGCTGCAAGTAGAAAAAAGGTCTCAGAATTTTCCACTGCAAGAAAACTGAATAACAACTTGTAGCTTAAACTGTAATGTACTAACTTTTAGTGACTGGAGAACAGTAACATGAATATGGTAATTACAGTAGTTATGATAGGCTATAGATAAAAGTAAAGGTATAGATTGGTTCTACTGTATTAAGATGCTCAGCAAGGAAAAGTATAAAATGCATTTGTAACCTAAACTAGGGGTCTCCAGGCCTGCCTGCAGCTGGAGCTGACAGCTGTAGGCACAGCTCTGTCACCCACGATCCTGGGCTTCTGTAACGCCTTGGATACAATAAACTGCATTTTGGAGAGCCCCTGGAGTCCCACATCTCTCATTTCAGCTCTTACACCTCAGATCAGTTAAGTGCAGCTCCTGCTTCTCTCTGCCCTCCCCACATCCCAGTCCAGGGCTGCAGAACCCATCCCTGCCCTGATCCAGTGCCTTCCCTCTGAGCCCCACAACATCAAACCCAACCTTGGCAACCAATGCTGCATTAATTCTGCAGCAAGACATGGCCTGGTGTAGCCATCTTAGACTAAAAAAAGTAGAAAAACTATGGGAAAAGGCAGAAAGGACTGCTGCCTCTCCAGCAGCAGAGGCAGCTCAAAGTATTTATAAAGGCACAACCTTTGTTTCCTCAGTGTCTTGCAGAACCCCATTTTCCACTTGCATCTGGTACATGCCAAGCTCCCTGCTCCAGTATTCCCAACTGAGCTGTGCACAGATTTACATCTAAAGGCCAGAACAAGCTTGTTAGAGATACTCACAGGAGTTTGGAAAAGGCAAAGACTTGTAAGGGTCTCTTAAAAGTCTTCAGAATTAGCAATAAAGTTTACTGCAGGCTGACTGAGGATTAAATTTTTAGTGCATTATTCATCTCCAGAAGTGGATTTTTGCCCTTCCCTGGGTTTCATGGACCCCTCTGGGTAAAGCTGCCTTCTCATAACATTTTTTTCATTAGAGCCTCCAATGCTTACTAAAAAATGTCTTTTAATTTTGCCTTTTCCTCAGCAAAGGCTTCCAAGTTTGCGGAAATATTGAACTATGATTTTAATGTCCTAAAGGGGCAGTGGTATCTCCAATACCCACTGCTTTTATGACAGAAGTTCAAAGCTCAACATATTCTAAATAGGCTGTCAGAGGAGGTGGAGCATCCTGCCTGTTCAGCTGCATCCTGCTCCTGGGAAATTTTATTTTGTTGCACCATTTTAATTATCCCCATTGCAGCTACAACAAGCAGGAACAACAGAGAGCTAGTGAATAAAAATCAAATTAAGGAGTGGTATTTTCTGTTAGAAAATATTTGGATGGCTTCACGGAGTGTTGTGTATTTCCATGATAGACAGGGACAGAAATGATGCTTCAGTGTTTCACTGACTTTTTACTCCTTGTCTTCTCGCTCTAGTTTAATAGGTGTGGAATTTTTTAAGGAAGTGGACAATGTTTAAATGGAACTACACTGACAGCTAATATCAACTCAAGGCTCAGAATGGGATTAATGCATAAAGCACGGCTGCAACTGCTTCTGCAATTCTTGCTGGTCCCAAATGCACAGGTTATTTAATTCTGCTGGAAGGAAAAAAAACCAACAAACAACCAAAAAGCCCACAACTCAAAATGAGCAGTATCACAAGTACATAAACAATAAAATTACACATGCATACTGTGAAATCACCTAGAGTTAATGTGATCCTTATATACTTTCTGATTTTCTACTTGCTCTCTTTTTTTTTCCATATTCAGATAAAAAAAACCCAAAACATGCCCAAAGAAAGGCAATTCTAAACTGCTGCACTCTTTTCTTCTCAAAAGGCCTTGTTAGCCTAACAGCTCATAGTTCTAGCAGTGTCTCTAAAAAAAATTTAAAAATTGAGGAATCCCAATGTTTGCAACCACCATATTCAGAGATGGTTCATTCATATTCACCAAATCTCATATCAAATTCACTATATTTGATACCCAAACCACCCTTTTTGGTATCATGGACAGACCTGGCTGCATAGAGACACTCCCAGATGATACACAACTGCTAAAAACTCAAAAGGCAGAGATGAAGTTTTCAGTATTCCATGAGAATCCTCCAGGTTTCTATGACAATCCAACTGTATTTCTGGACAAAGCCTTTTCTGAGACAGGTACTTCAGTTTGCAGTAGAAAGGGACATGGGTCAGTTGTACACTCCAGTATGACCCCAAGCTCAGTCTCCAATTCTCAAATATACATGAAAAGCAGATCCTGTCCTCTGAGATGGAAACCTAGACAAGAAGTTTGGCTTCATTTCTCCACAGATTTCTCTCACTACTTTTCCTCTTCTGCTCATTGTCATAAAACTCAGGGTTTCTTTCTGAGCTTGTTCCATCTTCTTACCACTGCTCTCCTTGGTAAGCAGGATGGACTTTAAAACAGCACCTCCATTCTTAAGCAACAACTTTGCTTCACTCCACAAAAGGCAAGTTTATGCCTTCTTAATAATCCCAGTGTGCAACACAGTGAGAGAAATCCAATTCTGCCAGCATTACTTGGTGTAGATGTAACCAGAAGAGAGGGCAGTGAAAAGAAACCTTGAATTACCTCAATCCTTGTATGCTTTAAGATAAGCCTCATCTTGTCAAGCATAATGCCAATACTACAGTTTTTGTAAGCATCCAGAGTTAACAGATGTTGTAAAAAATATGCCTTTAATTTCTGTAAATTGCTCTGACAAGTAATAAATAAGAATGTTTTTAAAACTTCTACTCACCTTTTTGTAAATAAAATATTTGCCCCATAACTAGAAAATCTATTATCCAGACAGACTGAGATGCTTAAGGATTATTTTTACCCATTAATTACAGAAGTTTTACATGTCAAACGAGGTCTTAACTATGTGTCCTCATCATCTTTAAATTGCACTCTGAGGTAATCCAACATCACAGACACCAATTATGAATGTATTTAGTTTCAAACTCTGTTGTGTAGATTGCAATATCTTCCACACCAGTTCATTCCAAAATAATACCAATTAACTCAGTAGAATCCCATCAATTATAAAGGCTACATAAATTATGAAGGCTACAGGACCAGAATTTGCTGTCTTTAAAGTCTGCTTTTCCTGGTATCTGCTCAACACATTCATTTCACTGAATCTGCAAGATACATAAACTAACAACATGCAACCAGAG